>NC_053437.1:5491412-5742695 GCF_007990345.1 Gossypium hirsutum | reverse complement strand
ACTACGGGGTCTTTTCCTTTGTTATTCCCTCCAGCCAATAACTGCTTTAATTGGTTCATCACAGTGTTCTGGGATTCTAACATGTCCTGCTGGATTTTTTCCAGTCGTTCATGTATCTGATCTTGCATCTCTCGTTGCAACTGTTCTAATCTTTCCAACCTTTGATCCATTACTTTTGTTTGGCGACGAGTACCGTAGTGATATTTGATTAGATTTTTGTTGGTTTCCAGGGTAACTGTTATAATTTAATTTTATTAGGGTCATTTTATGAAACTTACTGCATATGATGTAATGCAAATGTATGAGATGAATGCAAAAAGAGGCATTGATTCGAATTCAATTTCATTAGAACACTCAACTAGAAAGCAAATTTCTTTACATAAAATAAATTACATATACGGCATCGCCTTTATACCCAAGGCCTTAACCTTCCTAAGAAGCCAAGCTAAATCTCGACCTCGGCTTGATTCTGACTCATATTTTAAACTCAATACATCGGCCTGAACTGCTAATGTTTGCAGATGATCAGCCACTTCCCGCACTTGAGTCACAGCTTCGCCCATAATGTAATCTCTATCTCTAATCTGCCTTTGAGAATGATGGAATTGCTCTTGTCATTGATCATTACTCCTCTCAAGAAGCTCCATTCGTAGCTCAGAATTGTGTAATGCGTCCTCAAGCTCCTCTACCTTTTCTTTCAGTTCTTCGATCTTATTTAAGCTTGCTCTTAATTCGATCATGGAATTGCGACTACGGTACGAGTGAAGTGACTTTTCTAGCTCTGCCACCTTGGCCTTTAATCCTGCCTTCTCATTTCGGCACTCTAACAAACTCCTTTCCAAAGCGTTTTCTCGAGCTCGAGCATCTTGAAATTTCTTTTCCCACTGATCGGCCCTATTCTTTTCCTTATTGATCTCTTGTCGCCACTGCTCTGACGTTTTGCCCAGACCGACAGTTCTCATCGACAATCGCAGCTTCTTGTAATCTGTTTTTAGACTATCCAAATCCTCTTCAGCTTTGTTCTTTCCCTTCCTTAATTTCTCGGCTTCTAGCTTGTGGATATCGATGTCTAATCCCAAATGCATTCTTTCTTCTTCTAACTGTTCTATCCTCTTTCCCAACTCAGAATTTCTTTTCTCAAAGTCTCGTTTGATGATCTCCAATTCTGACGGAACTACTTGTAGATGCTCCTCTATAGACTGAACGCAATCTTCCCTCGGCTTAGGGATGTTGTCATTGACTCTTTTACTCCACCACCCATAATATTCTGAAGTTACCATCGCTCCTACGGTAAATCTTTTCATTCGGTGAACCTGTTTCCAAGCGTTAGATATTTCTCGAGTTTTTCTCTTGTAGTTTTCATCTTTATAAGAAAACTCACATTGAGCCAGCCCCTGTGTTGCTGGTATGAACTGTCTCGATCTATATTGTCTTAATACAAGTAAAGGGGCATAACCGACAGCTCCCCAAATTCCGAGTAAAGGGACCCAGTCGAAATCCCCACATCGATACAGGATCTCGTCGGGTACCATCCAAGGAGCTTTCCATTCAACGTCATCCTCCTGAAGATTTTGGAGAATCGTCATCCACTTCTCTTCCGTGATGTCGTCTCGTCTTGGTGTAGTAACTTGTTCCTTCAATGGGGAATAGTCTTCTGAGAAGACTCGATAGGAAACATTTTCCACCTTCCAAAAGTGACTATGGAACCACACCAATAGTAGCTGTGCGCATCCGATGAACCTTCCCTCCCCTGCTCTTCGACATGCGCTTAGAGATCTGAAGGTTTCTGCTAAGATTGCCGGGATGGGCGTGACTCCTTTGCTAAGCCGATCGAACAAATCAGAGACGGCCTCATCTACGTGCCCTAAAGCTCTAGGGAAAATTACCAATCCATAGATACCTAGAACGAAGACATCCACTCTTTTCTTCACATCAGGGTGTGCTAATACTAAATCTCGCAAGCTTTTCCAAGGAACGCATTTACTGTCTCCTTTCTGTTGAATTCGGGCAGCGACCCACTGTTCGCTCATCCCTGTAATGCTCATCAAATTTTTTAATAATGTCGGGACACTAGCAGCTCTAGAATAGGCCTTGTCAATTTGAATCTTTGGACACCGAAGCAAGGTCGTATATTCTTCCACGGTGGGCACCAAGTCCACTTTTCCAAAAGTGAAACAACTGTAAGCAGGATTCCAAAACTGGGCTAGGGCTCGGAATAAATGCTTGTCCACTTTGACACCAAGTAGGTGAGGTAAGTCCCCGTAATCACAGTAAAACATCTGCTTGGTCCCGTCGTCCCATTGATCCCATATTTCCTTCATTTCTCGCAGATCATTTTGGACTACGCTGATACGGGTGAAGTCCCATAACTCTGATACGTACCCTTCTGCAAGACTATCGCCTTTCTCTCTCCACGTCGTCTCAGCCCATAATCGTACAGCTGCATTGTCTTCTACTTTATCAAGAAACCTCTTTTCCATGATGAGCTTTCTATCTATACTGAACGTGAACCGACACCTCTTTTGAAATGAAAATGCCATGCAATCACAAACAAAGCAAATTAGATCTAGGATTTAAAGTAAACAGTAATAAATAAAGCATCCATTCGGTAAGCACTAGGGTCTGGCATAGCTCTATCTCGGTGGGTTATTATGGTTCGCTATGTGTGGTTTGGTTCTAAAGTAAGGGTACCTGAACCAGCAGATTCCTCGATCCTCACCCATTATAGGCTCATATGGACCGAGTTCAGTTCAGGGGAATACATTTCCCTATGGCCATGCGGAGATCAAAATCTCACGAAGACATAGGTACGGATGTATCCCGGAAGCGATTCACTATCTCATGCGGAGGTGAAAACCTCACGAAGGCGTAGTTTCTCACTCCCACTTAAAAGGGTATGACCAGCGGTCATGCAATGGAATGTGCGGAGGTATAAAATAAAATACAGAACACGATAAAAAATGTAACTCAAAACAAAAGAGATGAGAGGATCGTAAATTTAAATCGAATTTTCAACTTTCGACAAAA
Organism: Gossypium hirsutum; assembly: GCF_007990345.1. Taxonomy (NCBI): domain Eukaryota; kingdom Viridiplantae; phylum Streptophyta; class Magnoliopsida; order Malvales; family Malvaceae; genus Gossypium; species Gossypium hirsutum. Next base: position 5,739,668 of record NC_053437.1, on the reverse strand, counting down.
AGACAAGAAATAATCAACACGTGGCTTGACTCTCTTATCGTCCCCAGCGGAGTCGCCAAGCTGTTGACACCATTTTTTTGGATGAAAACGGGGTCGACTTGGATTTAAAAAAGAATGAAAACGGGAGTCGCCACCAATCCTTTTTTGACGAGGTGTGATCGGGTCACCTCAAAAAGTGGTTGTTTTTAATAAATGATTTAATTTTATTAAAACAACGATTTTGGTCTACGAAATTCAGAAAAATGAGTTCGGGAGCCGGTTACGCACGAGGAAGGATTAGCACCCTCGATACGCCCAAAATTGGTACCTAGTTGATTAATTAGTGTCTTAGTGTCGAAAATTGAAAATTTGAAGAGTTTTAAAAAATGCGATCCTTAAAAGAAAATCTGATATCGTGAATTGAAACATAAGATTCTCTTGTTCCGAAGGAATATCACATCCAGCACGTTAGGACATGATACTCTAACCATCGAAACCAAGATCACCTTATAGTTTAATGAAACCATACTTTGAAGCTTTAAGAGGATATTTGGCTATTTAGTCAAACGAGAAATCGAAACCCAGCACGTTAGGGCACGTTTTCTCGAGTTTCCAAACGCGAAATATTGCCTTATTTAGAAAAATTTTCCTTTTGGTGTTTAGTGTCGATGCTTGACAAAACAATAACGAATACAACAAGGTGAGCAAAGTAAAATGAGTAACAACAATGCAATAGGCAAAATGAAATGACGAGGAGATTACATAAACAAAGCATACAACTAAATAAATAGAACTAACATTTTAGAAAAAGCACTAGTGTACATGGATAAATAAACATACACCAAGTAACAATGATGACAATAAGTACAATTATGTAAAAAATATATATATATATGCATGTATAATTTAAAGCCATAAAATAAGAAATATATAAATTACAGAATATGAAAACATAGATAAGTATGTACGTATATGTAAAATCGGTAAATATTATAAAAAATGTAAATGTGTATTTATATATTTACAAATCGTGATTATATAAAATATATGTATGTGAATTATAAAATATGTGAAATATACGAAAGGCATTTTTAAGAGTATAAAATATATAAGTATGTATATGATGTAAAAATATGCATAAATATGTAAGTATATAAGAATTATGAAATGTGAAAAAATATATTTAAGTATGTATAAGTACGTATATATACATATTATAAATATATAAATATATAACAACGCATAAACTAATAATAATAATAATAATAATAATAATAATAACATTGGAATATAAAAGAAACGTACATAAAATTAATAAAATATTAAAATAAAGTGAAATGAAAAATGTTAGATACAAAAATATATGTGTATACACATACGTAATAAAAATATACACTAGTACATAATTATAATAATAGTAATACTAATAATACTAATAATATAAAAATAACAAGGATATTTGATGAAGATACAAAAATAAACGAAAAAAGGATTAAAATCGAATTAAAAACAAAGTTGTAGGGCCAATTTAAAATGAAAACCAAGAAAAGGGACTTAATTGTAACGCGCGTGCAACTTGGAGGGTCAAAAGCGCAATAAACCCAAGTATTAAAACGCTGCGCAGCATGGGGGACCAGAATGAATTCGGGGCGAAACCATGGGCCAGATTAAAAATAAAGAAAAGCTTGATTGTAAACTCCCGAAAAAGCGGAAGGGCTAAAAGTGCAATTAGCCCTTCCAAAGAAAAACACGCGGATCCTCCCTGGTGCGGGTCGGGTCGACCCGACCCGCGTTCAAAACGACGTCGTTTTATTTGTTTAAACTGGGGGTCCAAAACGGTGCGTTTTGACCCCCTATAAAAGTCAAAAAATTTCAAAAAAATCATTTGTAAGGCTGAGGGAGAAAAAAAAGAAAAGGGAGAGAGGAGAGGGGAGCTCGGAGCGATTTCCGGCAAAGGGGGGGTCACCGGTCGGCCACCGGAGGCTCGTCGGCGCCGGCGCCGGCCACCGCACGCGGTGGCCGGAAAGGTAAAATTTTTATTTTTTTGCTATTTCCTTTTTATAAACCTATGCTATGTAAAAAAAATCTAATAGATGAGTTTTTGAACAATAAAAAAGGACCTTAGATCTCTGCCTTTTCTGTTTCGGGTCTTTTTCGTGCTTCAATCTGCTTTTTTTTGTATTCTAAGTAGTATTACAACTGAAAAATGAAAGGAAAAAAATCCCCCCGTTCCCATGACAGATTTCGGCTTTTAAAGCCAATATATTTGTTTTGTTCCTTTTGTTCATCATTTTCCCCATCATCGCATGCTTTCTTTGCTGTTGTTTCTGTCTCTGTTGCAGGTGGTGGGCACGGTGGAGCAAGTGGGAGTGTCAGACGCGTGGGGCGTGGTGGACGAGGAGGTGGAGCGGCACACATGCGGCGCTCATGGGCAGTTGGGGCTAGGGTTTGCTGTTGCCGAAAGTTTGTTATGGGCTATTAGGTTTGGGCTTGAATTTGGGTTTGGGCATTTTGGGTTAATTTTTGTTGTAATGGACTAGAAGTGTTTTACTAGTCTAGTTTGTTTGGGTTGGTTTGCTGGTATGGGCCCGGGCAAAATGGGCTTGTACAGTGATCTTGGGCTAATGTGAAAGTAGCTTGAAATTAAAAGACTATAAACATAATTTCGTACTTAATATCTGCACCAAATCAAGATAACATTTTCTCAAATAAAATATTTCCATCCAGCCTCTATTTTATACCAAAGAATCGATAAAATTAAAATATCAACGTCACAATTTTAAATTTTAAATAAAATGAGAAAAAATTAACCCTTATTTTTGTTTCAATTCATTGCCACTAGAGTTAATTATGGTTTTTATTTCAATTTATTTTCACTCCAGTTAATTGTTATTTTTTACCTTTGTCATCAAGGTTAAGGGTGATCATAGAGAGTTAATTTTTTTTATCTATTAGCAATATAATTTAGGCTGTTAAACAAGCACAAAAGTGAGGATTTGAGCATTATATTTGCTAGGTAGTTTCGAAAACAATCCCTATTTCATAATTTTCTCAAGTTTCGAGCAAGGTTTCGGGTTAGTTTCACACACTTGATTGTTAATTTGACAAATCACACGTCTGGAACCTACGAAACCTACATTCACTCATTAAGTCACAATGATCAATTTCTAAGCAACATAAATTAATATATAAGGATACATCAAATCATAATTTGAGTATAGTATAGATATCAAAATCAAAATTTAACCATTGTCTAATATAAAAAAAAAACAGCAAATAAATCTTGTTAATATCCAAAAATAAATCTTAACAATCCTGACAACAGAAACAAAGCAAGAATTGGCAAAGTATAAACAATTCAAACAAAGATGACCAAAACTACTAAGTTTTCTTTGAATATTCAAGAAAAGTTGTATTCAAACACATCAAGGATAAAACATACCTGAAAACAGGAATTAAAACAGTACATATTCTTACAAAAGTAGAACATAAACCCATAAATGTAAATTTACAAATAAAAACACCCATATTATCGAAGTTGAATAATAAGCCAAGAAAGAGCAAGGTATCCTCAAACAACACCTTCATCTTATCATTGAACCACTGCCTTGAAAATGAACCCAAAAGGTAAGAACAGAGGCTTCGACCCAAATCTTACAGAAGCAGTTCTTCATTTTCCCTCCAATTCAGCTCAGGTCCAACTATGGCAAATAGAATGGAAAAGTTAAGTCTAAATTACTATATATGCATTATCAATTAAAAAGTAAATACAATTTTTGGTCCAAGTTTAAGCAAAACATATTTGAATCTCACCTATGCAATTTGGATGAAGTGCTAGTTTCTTTTTCTTCCAATCCTGCGGCCCCATCTTGTAAAATTCCTCTGCCAGTCTCTCTCAACCATTCTAACCAACCACCACGGTCTTCCAGTTGTGAATACTATGTATCCCGTACTCAATCCTAACACTACTCCGCAGCCATACCCCATCATTACAAGTTCCCAAATAAAGGGTATTGCAGAATCTTCATCTTCCACAAACTTTGGTGTTAGTGGCTTTCGTTCCTCGTCACTACCACATTTCTTTGATAGTGTGAAGCCGCATAAACCCAAGTTTCCAGCATAGGAATCAATATCGAAAGTATTGAATTGATGTCCAACCGAAATTGGTCCGAAAAAAATTGTTTTGCGACAAGTTTAGCACTTCCAGAAATGTCAGTTTCGTTAACTCGGAAGGAATTCTACCACCAAGCTTGTTAGATGACAGATCTAATGATTCAAGTGTTGCCATATTTGCCAATGACGGTGATATAGGGTATCGTTTAATCTGTTGTGTCAGAGGTTGAGCACTTAAAGAGCATGAAGTTCGCCGAGTGCCTCAGGGATTCGTCCACTGAATCGATTGTTTGAAAAATCAATGAGTGTGAAATCAGTTAATGATTTGTCCAGATCTAGCTCTATCTCCAACCATTTCATGGTTACTTTCACATTTTTTTTTATAGTTTTCGAGACTGTCATAACGATCTCGAGGACTGTCCAATCTTTTTTTTCTATTCTTTACTATACTTTTTTATCACTTTTTTTTGGAAAATATTTTTTATATTTTAAAATAGTGCCAATAAATAGTATGTAAAATTTCAGATCAAAAAATGTTTACCCACTGAAATATATTTTTTTTCCAAAAATTGTCCAAGTAAAAAAAATTGTTTTGATGTTATTTGCTGGAAACCAATTTTATAAGAACATAAAAAACACCTAAAATGCCCAAATCTGATACCAATGATAAAGAATGAGGCGGATCAATGCGAAAGTGGATTGTAAAGTTTATTCAGGTCACGAATTTGACTTAGGGCTATAGACGTTCAAAAATAAATTTGGATTTCAACCTGAAATGCAATAGAATCCAAGTCAAAATAAATAAATAAATCAAATATTAGAACAATAAGGATGAAAATAAAGAAGATAGATGGAAAGAAAGAACATGGTAGGTAGAAATCCTAAGAAAGCTGGAAACACGAAAAATTCACAATCCCTTTAAGCGACTCTAATTTCCTCTCCAAAATAGAAATCTTGACAAGAACAAGTTTCAAATTGACTTTCACAATCTAAAAAGATTGTTAAAAACTCTTCTAAAAAGAAACTCAAAAGGAATTTTTGAAAAGAAAACATAAAAGGAATTTATTAACTCAAAATAGAAATAGAATAATAATCAATTGTCTCCATTGTGTACAATACAAAGATAGCTAAATAAATCTAAATAGAACTCTTAACTATACTAGAGCTCTAATCTAATCTAAATAAGAAGTAATTTTAAACTAAACTTTCTTATTATCTTAATCAAGAATTTTGTGCTACAAAACTATAAGACTCTAAAGTAAGTTGAAATTGTTAACACAAATAAATCTGGATAACTATGATGATTTCTTATGTTTTAAGTTTCGAAATTGATTTTAATAAAATAAATTTTTTAGTTTTAGTATTAAAATTTTTAATCAAAATCATGTTTTTGCTTTGTAGAAATACCAAGTAAAATTTGAGAATGGCTTCAACTAAGCCAAATCATCTCGATGTTTAGGACGATTTCAAAATTTCTGAAAATTTGATTTTTAATTATTTTTAAAAATATTTATTTGTTGGAAACTATACTAAATTGATTTTTATTAATAAATTAAAATTTCTTATAATATGCATGTATTTTATTAAATTTAATTTACTTAATTTTGAGGTAAAAGATAGTCTTATTAAATTGTGCAATTGTCTTAATTTATTAAGGGAATTGATCCACAACTGAAGTTTTGTAGGATTATCACGAAAAGTTATCGCTTTTAAGCCTATGCTTTGTTGATCAAATTTTGATTTTCAAGTCCTATTCTTAAATTTTAAGTTATTAGGAGACTTATAAAAATGGTTGTTCAAGTGTTGATCCAGTAGGCCACTCAATATTTCTTTGGTGTTTAATTTTCAAAAATCGACTTAAAATGTTCTATGGTATTTAAGTAATATATGATATTTTATTCATGTTTTATGAAAATTAGGTTAAACATGTCAGTATGGTTTTAAATTAACGAAGTGAAATTTTGAATTAGTTAAGTGTTAGTATTTTTCTATATTTAAATTGGATTATGTGATTATTTTTGAGAAATATGTTTTTGAATTATGCTTTTGGTACATTTATGCTTTTCAAATAATGTCTTGGTATATTTATATATAATATGTTTTGAGGAAATATAATATTAAATTACGTCTTATGTTTTATATATATATTTGAGACATTACAAGAAATTCAATTTTGTGATTTTAAATTTGTTTTCGGTATGCTATGTTCCAACCTTACTAATGGGTTAAATATGGTTTGTATTGACATGTATTTTGTGCTTAGAAATAAATTTCAACCGTGCCACTAGGTTAGAATAGTGGTTTTTGAACCATTACTGTTGGGGGAGATTTATGGCTTTTGTTTTGACCCATTTCTATTAGGGTGAATTGTGGTTTTTGACCTTTGCCATCAAGGTTAAGAGCGATCATAACGATAAAAAAAGAGTTAATTTTTTTATCTATTAGTGTATTTTAAAATTATTAATTTTTATTAATTACTGTTTTAACATGAAATATGTTTTGGATTATATCATCACGGGTTACTTATAAATTTTGCGATTACGTATTTTCAATAAGATATTTGGCCTAAATATTTTTATGTTTGTTTAACCCAATTAAGAGAAATGCTAGTTACTCAATGAGTAGTTAAACTCGCTCCTTTAAATATTTTTACAAATTTTGATTTTAATTATAAACTTGAGAAATTTGAGGTGTGATGATTTAAGATATTATTTCATTTCTTTGAAATTTACAAAACATTTCAAAGTTTTATATTTTCGATATTGTCGAAACCATTTTTTGATAAAAGTGGATCAACTTTTAAAAACAAAAATAAGAGTTGCCACCGACATTTTTTTAAAGTGTGATCGGTGATGACTTTTTATTCATGATTTTATTTATTATTCTGGGCCCGGGCAATTGGGCCTGCTACAGATACTACTAAGACAATTTTATTTTGAACTTCCTTCATTTACTACACAATTTGAAAGTTATTTTCAAAACAAATTTTGATCTCTATGATTTTTATATTAAATGTTTTAATTTATTTGAATTTAATTAAATAGTGATAGTCTTGTATATTGGTGAGATTTTATCTAACGAGTGAGCGATGTCGAAGTATAAGAGATTCGCTACCATTACCATACCATCCCTACTAAAATTTTGCAAACAAACACCTATCCAAAACAGAGAACTGCTTATAGGGGGTGTTGCAATTTATTTCTACACTTTAAAACAAACTTTTTGACAAATTGTCAAAATTCCAGACCATGAAAGCTGAAAAACTTTGGAAAAATTTTGAAAAACTGGAGCAAGCTACCAGCCAGAACATTCCATGAAGAGAAGCAGCTATAGATGCAGAACATACATGTCAGCTCGCTCTTATAAAAGTTGTGGAACTTCATCTTTTCTTAGACTCATCTCGGAAGTTACCTGATGAATGAGAATAAAAATGGTCTAATTTTGATTTTACAAAATTATTGAGATCTATCTACTTATAATTAATTTCGCATGCCAAAGAAAGGACATTTATTTTAATGATGTACGGTAACTCACATAATGAAGATGGATTTGCAGGACTCCTTTCTTTTCTTCCCAAACCAGCTTCAAACTTTGTTTTGCATGGCTCTCTCAACCATTCTTACAAGCCACAAACACCCATGAAAACAAAACAATACATCTACCGGTCCAGAACTGATTGCCTTGAAAAAAAACATTACGATCATTAGTAAAGTTTAGCACACGCAAACTTCTTGCGAAAGGCGAAAATCCCAGACCATGAAAGCTGAAAAACTATGCAAAGAAAAGCATAAAAACCAAAGCAAACTATCAGTAAGAACTCCCATTATCAGAACATACATTCCATGGAGAGAAGCTGCTATGGATGCATTACATACATACACCTTGCTCTTGTACAAGCTGAGGAACTTCATCTTTTCTCGGACTCATTCCTGATGGATGAAAATAAAAATAATCAATTTGTGATTTACCTAATTATTCATTTAGCATGGAAAAAGTTGCATGTTTATTTCTATGAAATACAATAACTCACATATAAAGATGGATTTGCAGGACTACTTACTTTTCTTCCCAAACCAGCTTGAAACTTTGTTTTGCAAATCTCTCTCAATCTTTCTTACAAGCCACCGCGGTCTTCCTGTCGTGAATACAATGTATCCTATGCTAATTCCTAATACCATTCCAGATCCATACCCCATCATTGCAACTTTCCAAATAAAAGCTATTCCATTTCCATTTCCATTACCATTACCATTACCATTATCTTCCTCATCTTGTGCTGGTTCTGCTATTTCATCATTGTTACATTCTTTTGATAATGGGAATCCACACAAACCCAAGTTTCCTCGATAAGAGTCGTTTTCAAATGTATCAAATTGCTTCCCATGGGGAATGGGCCCCACAAGATTATTGTTCCAAAACCTTAACACTTGAAGAAATGTCAAATTTGTCAATTGGGAAGGGATTCTGCCACTCAGCTTGTTAAATGAGAGATCTAATGATTCAAGTGCTGCCAAATTCCCAAATGACGGTGGGATAGGACCAGTCAGGCTGTTATGAGAGAGATTGAGTGCTTGAAGCAATCTAAGCTCTCCAACTACCTTAGGAATTTCTCCATGGAATCCATTCATCGACAAATCTATGCATGTTAATAAGGGCATACGTACTTTTAGCGTAAACTCTAGCTCCAAGCCTTTAATAGTTAAATTAACAACAAGGGAGTACCAATTACCATTGTCTACGTATTCAGCTTCTTTCAGAGCCTTGAGATTTTGGAAGAAATTGGTTGGCAATAGGCCAGTGAAGTCATTATGAGAGAGATCAATAATTTGCAATTTGGAGAAAGAAGATGTGGCTATGTAACTTTGAATGGAACCGTGAAATCTATTAGATCTCAAAATAAGAACTCGAAGCTGTGGAAGAATACCTAACCAGTGAGGAAAGGTATCGCTTAGATTGTTGTCTGCAACATTCAAAAATACTAGTTCACTGCAATTAGTTAAAGACAACGGTAATGTTCCTTCCAATTGGTTGTCATTAACGGCAAGATATCTCAAATCATTATTCCGCTTACAAACTCTATCTGAGATTGCACCTGAAAAATGATTCCCAGAAAAATCCAGATATGTAGCAACATTCCAGTTACCAATTTCCCCTGGAATGCTACCACTAATGCTGCAACTCGAAGCATCGAAATATTGAAGAGAAACCGAGAGATTTGCTATAGAAGGCGGAAGGTAACCACTGATTAATGGATTACTTTCAAATGCCAAGGTTGTCAACCCACTACAATTAGCTAATGATGACAGGAAGCTCCTTTCCGAGGATGAAAGTGTTCCACTTAAATCATTATCCGATAGGTCCAGCAATTCTAGATCTCTTAGATTGCCCAAGGTAACTGGAATATGTCCTGCATTATCGATACAATGAACAAATTCAACCTAACCATATCATCCCTTTCCCAATTTTCTAATTCATTGGGTTGGGTTCTATTCCTAATTCTCACAATCAGGCGCATATATATATATGCATACTAAACTACTAATTAGTGAAATTGAAAAGTGAAGAAATATTATATAATACCTGTTAAAAAGTTATGGGATAAATATAGAACTTTCAGACCTGTTAGATTACTAATTTGCTGTGGGATTACACCTGCACCATAGAATTAATTTGTTAAACAAATGTAAAAAAAAAGGTTTGTTATCGTACCTCTTTTTTTCTTTAATTTAAACGAGGTATGGTCCAATAATCCAAATTTTATTGCCTATAATTTATTCTAAATCTATTATACAGTCTTAATCAAATAAGGCCCAATTTGTAATTTTCCCTTTTTATTAATTTCCATTTACTTTTGTTCTCTTTCTTTCCTAATCAAATAATTATTATATGTGAGTTAAGCAAGTCAGAACTTATAATTTGGATAGAAATCTAATATTTTAATAAATAAAAAATTATTTGGGTAAAGATATATAAAGGTTACTTTAAAAAAAATGAAATAATTCAGCATTTTCTTTTTCTATATTTTAGTCCTTGAAATATTATTATAAAAATTATGAAATGCACAAGGTTAAAATATTAAACAAATTTGTAGAAATTAAACATAAATTTCATTAAGAAATTTAAAAAATCAATATAAATAATGAAGAAATGCGATATAGTACTTATTAAATTATTACTGGGTAAACCAAAGAGATTCAAACGTTGAAGTGCAAGATATTAACAAGCTATTATGATTGATGAAAAGCATGATGATTTTTATTAAAAAAAATTACTTGGTAAAAGAAAATTTGAGGCTTTCCTGTCGAACAAAGCAGACAATTGCAGTCGGAGAAAGACAACAAAATAAGCTAAAATTGAATCCAAATGCTTTTTACCTTGGATCTGGTTGTCGCGGAGATCTAGAGTCCTAAGCGTCGTCAAGTTCCCTATTTCTTCTGGTAGAATCCCCTCCAGACTATTGAAAGCCAAAGATATGTTCTGTAACCCTTTGCACTTGAATAAACCTATTGGAATTTTCCCAGAAAGCTTGTTGTTAGACAAATAAAGCTCTTTCAGTGTGGGTAGACGATCACACATATCAGATGGGATAGGACCGGTGAAACTGTTATTGCTCAAAGACAAATACTGAAGCTCAGGGAAGTAACCAACCCATGATGAGATTTCTCCGTGGAAATTGTTATCAGACATGCTGATAAATCTCAATCGATACAAATTAGTCAACTGGACCGGTAATAGATCATGAAAATTGTTGTACCCGATATTGAGCCGAGTAAGAAAAGATAGATTTCCCATGTCAGGTGGTATGGTGCCAGAGAGACTCATGTTAAAAAGATCGAGAGCTATGACTCTTTGATTACGAGATTCACAGGTGACACCGACCCAATTACAAATCGAGATATCAACAGACCAATTGGTTGTCAAAAAATTTCGAGGATCACTAACATGGGCTTTCAGTGCAAGAAGAGTCGATCGATCTGTGTTGATATCAGTTGTTTTGGTAGAGAATGAAACGACAAAATGAAGCAACAGCACCGCCATCATAAGAGCCATAATTAACCCAGTGTTTCCCATCAAGTTCAGTGGAAATACAACTTGTGAGAGGGAATTCTTTTTAATTATACATGATGGGAAAAAAAAAAGGGCGGGGGGTCTACTCCAAGTGGAGAAATTTGTGTTGAGATCCGTGTTCTAACGTTGCTTTTAAGAAGTTGACTTTTCCTACAAAATTTGCCTACATCTATGATTTACTGACGACTTCTAGCTTATAAAAATTGTGGTCTACTTGACTTATAATTTCCTATTCAATATTTTCAATAGGTACGTCATGGTAAGGAACTAATTTCATAACTGACTCAAGCATTGATGTATTAAATTTCAAATGATTTGGCTCCATCTTCACTTTCCTAGTAGCTTCCAAACTTTAAAAGTCATTCTGAGAAATCACTGGAATTGCGTCCATCCTTCTTCACTTCTTTAATAGCATTTACTGTTTCAAAGTAAATAGGATGAATAAGAGTCCTGTGAAGTGTGAATTTATTTTCAGAGATGAAGCACTTGAACATTGAAAACGGACTTCATGACTGAGTCAAGCATTGATGTAGCAATTCATTTCAAACTTGTTGCCAAACCGTCAAAATCCCAGACCATGAAAGCTGTGAAACTATGGAGAAAAGAAAGGTAAATAATTGAAGTAAGATATCAACTAAGAATCCTCTCAATCAAAACTTTCCATGATAATTGTAGTTGTTTATTGAAATTTATTCCGGACTCATGAACGGTTCTACTGATAAAGCAATCTGCAGCAAAAGTTTCCATTTTTCTCTAAATCTTTTTGATATTTTAGTGATGAGTAGCATAGGAAATCTAAGCCCCGATTCTCATTCAAACTATTTTTTGATAATAAATATGAAAAAAAGATATAAAATAAAATGAGTTGCCGTTGGTTTTAATCTGCCTACTTGAAAATAACTGGTCAGTTTGCTTCTTGTTTAAATTGTTGTCTAAATAGATTGTCCAAATACGAGATTGAACAAGCTAGAGAACAATAATAAAAAAACAGTGTGGATAAGGAGAGCTAAACACGCAATGTATTGTTTATATAATTCGCAAATAATTTTACTGTGATTCATATATATTTCTGTTAAAGTTTAATCTATTTTTACAAAAAAAAAATATTACCCCAATAAATAGCCCCAGAATTACTTACCCAAATATTTCACTTACAAACAATTTAAACTGTCACAAATAAAATCTATTAAATGAATGCAAAAATACAAAAAAAAAGTTGACAGCAAATAAACTAACAAAATCAGCACAAAGGTGGATATAGGGGTGAGAGGGGCCGGCCCCTTAATATGGAAAATTATTTTTAAAAGTTTTTTAAATTTTAAATTAATAAAAATAATATTACACTTTAACCTCCTAAAAATGATAAAATTTTAATTTAATATTTTAAAAATTATTAAAATTTAAAATTTAATTTTAACCCTTGAAACGATTTTCTGACTTCGCCCTTACCTTCAACTGCATCTTCAACTTGCCAATTGCAACCTATTTAGGCAGCCATTCATAACAATTCTGAATAAATAAACTCTAAAAATTATCTTAAGATAAAGTCTAAAAAAACCTATTAAATCATTACAAAAACCACCAAAAATAAAAGCTGAAGGATAAATATAAGTTTTGTCCAATAAATCAAGTGGATTACAGTCTTCCTTAAGCCACTACTTTCAATTTGCAAGGTTTGAGACAATAATATGCCTTGAGCCCATTTGCTTATGATAAAATCACCTCAAGTTATAAAAAAAAAACCATTTAAATAGTTAAAAATTGAAACTTTAAAAAATTAAAAGAATATATCCAAAAATTAAAACTATATGTATATTTTAAAATTGTAATAATTCTTTTTAAAAATATTTATCAACTCAAAATTTATTAACAGTGAATGACGTATTTGCTCTTTAGTAATTTTTAAAATTACCTATTCAAATTGTAATTATATCTATGATAATTTTAAAAATTAAATATTTAAACTATAATTAATTTTCTTGGTTGTTTTATTCCATTAAAGTTCATATTAATGTGTTATTTCTATTAAATTAAAATATAAATTAATTTATCTTAGTAAATAAAATTAATTATTAAATTGACTTGAATTTTAGTTCGATTGGTATGGGCATTATTGCTAATGCAGTAAAACCTGAGTTTGAGCGTACTGAAACGCATTATTATCTTATTTAGGAGTTGGGGAGGAACTACAGGTAGTTCTAGGTATTGTGAAAAGTTATAATCAGAACCTATAATGAAATTATTCTAAAAAAGGCTATTTATTATTGAATTAATGATTTTTAATCGTTAATTAAATTAAAAAGCATCTGATAATTAGAAAATTAGTATATCAATAACTCATAAAGGGAATTAAACTTCTATAATTACTTGATAATTAATATTTAATAGTTGAAATAAAAAAACGTGACGTAATTGGAAAACTTATTATTAATTTTGCTGACCAAACTTTAAGCATGATCGAATTGAACAAGCAATGCAAGTTATCCTCCAACGACACCTTGAATCCTATCTTAAAACCACTTGCACTGTAAACGAACCCAGAAACTATCCTCTTTAATTTCTAGCCAATTGTATTGTAGCAAGGGTGCATTCTTCTCTCAGCTTCAGTTCGAACCACTGTTCATGACAGTAAAAAGAGGAAAGAGATTAAGTCTAATCTCTAGATTACAAAACCAATGAGAAATTAATAGATGGTTAAAAACATACCTTGAAATTTTAAATTCAGTGAATGTTTCTTTTTCCTCGAATTTTGCAAACCCACCTTGTAACATTCGGTTTCCAATCTCTCTCAACCATTCTCACAAACCACCACGGCCTTCCAGTAGTGAACACGATGTAGCCGGTGCTCAATCCTAGCACTGCTCCACATCCATATCCCATCATTACAAGTTGCCATAAAAAGCTTATTGGAGAACCTTCATCTTCCTTGAACTTCGATGCATGTGGTTTAGGTTCGTCCCCATTGTCGCATTGCTTTGTCAAAGGGAAGCCACATAATCCCAAGTTTCCATGATAGGAATCGTTCTCAAAAGTGTCGAATTGATTTCCATGGGGGATTGGTCCCACCAGATTATTATCGGAAAAATTTAACACTGCAAGAAATGTCAAGTTTGTCAACTGAGATGGAATCCTGCCGCTGAGCTTGTTTGATGAAAGATCTAATGATTCAAGTTCCACTAACTTTCCCAACGAGGGTGGGATATGACCTATGAAGTTGTTGTGAGACAGGTTGAGCATGTGAATTGCATGAAGCTCTCCAATGACGTCAGGGATCTTTCCATAGAATTTATTGCTTGAAAAATCAATGCCAGAGAAAATGGGTAACGATCTTTTGTACTCCAACTCTATGTCTGATCCTTTCGTCGTTACATCCAATGAAATTTGACCATAATAATCGAGTGCTAAATGCTGAGATAGTCCTAGATTTTCCCAGGCTTCTTGAAACATTGATTTATGTTTGCTTATTGCATGCTTCAAAGCATCTAGATTTTGGAAGAAAGTTGTAGGCAAGAGGCCAGTAAATTTATTCTGAGAGAGATCAGCAATTTGCAATGATGAAAAGGATGGTTTAGTATCATTGGAAATGCTCAAGGGACCTTGAAAATTGTTGAGTCGGAGGATTAAAACTTGCAAATCTGGAAGTACACCCAACCAATGGGGAAAGGTGTCACTTAACTTGTTATTTGCCAGGTTTAAGAACTTCAAAGAAGTACAATTACTCAAGGATCGTGGCAATAACCCTTCCAATTGGTTGTCGTTAAGTGCAAGATTCACCAAAGCATTGTCATCGACGCAAAAATCAGGGATTTTTCCACGAAATTTATTCATTTGTAGGTTTATGTTTAATATCTCGTGGCTAAAATTTCCAAGACAAGCCGGAATAACTCCACCCAAGTAATTTCTAGACATATCAAGGACATCAAGTGAAGTCAAAGTACAAATTGAAGGGGGGATTTTTCCTGTCAAATTGTTGTTTGAAATCCAAAATCCTTGCAATGAAGGCGGTAGTGGAGTCGGAGGAAGATTGTGGAGTAGGTTTGAACGAAGATCAAGGAATTTAAGATTCTTCCCTGGAAAATGCTCTAAACCCGTCAGTGAGTTGTAGGAAAGATTTAAAACAATCAATTGTTCCCAACCTTCTGATTCCCACTTGAAAATTGAACCTTGAATTGAATTATTAGAAAGATCGAGAATCCTCAATTTTTTGGCTGATCGTAAGAAATTTGGAAATTGCCTTACGTTGCAAGAAGAGAAGTATAAAGTATCGAGCTCTTGAAAAGTAGTGTTAGAGCCACTGTCACTACTCCATGATAGCAATGTGTTGTTTGAAAGATTAAGTTCTCCAAGCTTCTTTAGCTTTGAAAGCACATCTAACTTGATGACACCGCTAAAACTATTTGATGAAAGATCAAGTGTTAAAAGATTCTCTAACTTTGAAAACATAACTGAGTTGATTACACCCTTAAAATTATTTGATGAAAGATCAAGTTCAGTAAGATTTACAAGATCAAAGAACGAACTCGGTATTTCACCATGGATTTCATTGTAGCCCAAATCAACCTTTTGAACTGAATTAGGCTTTTGAATCTGGTTGATAGGACCAGAGAGCCTGTTACCACTGAGGTCTAACTTTTCCAAAGATGGCAAAGTAAAAGGCCAAGATGGAATTGCACCGGTTAACAAATTATTACTTAAACACAAAACTTTTAGATCCTGAAACCCGCGTACATGAGTCGGGAGGAAACCCTCTAGACTGTTGTCTGATAACACTAAATCAGTAAGCTGTTTAAGGCTGAAAAGTGAAGAGGGAAGTTGACCTTGGAATTCATTATTAGATAAATCCAGAAAGGTGGTTTTTGTGAGGTTGCCAATGGATGCAGGAATTGACCCTCTGAATTGATTATCATTAAGGTCAATGTACTTGAGGTGACTACTCCAATTGGAGCTAGGGAGGTAACCTGTCAATGAGTTGAAGCTTAGATCAACATATTCTAGGTACCGGAACTGGAATATTTCTGTAGGGAATTTCCCCTTCAAATTACAAAACCTAAGCCCCAAATGCTTTAGAGATGAAGGCAAGTTCATGAAGGAGGTAGGCACAAAATCAGACATATTTATCAATTCAAGTACAAGATTTTCTAATTTAGTTAAGTTGCGCGTAAGCATGTCAAAACTTTGCCTATCAAATTTCAAATCATTTGTAGAAAGATTAAGTGAAATCAATTTTGATAGCAAAGAAATATCTGACGGAACTAAACCAGAGAAGGAACAGCCAGAAAGATCAAGATATGTCAGACTTACTAACTGACTAAAACCAGATGGAATCGAACCACTGAAATTGTTGAAAGAAAGGTCGAGTCGTTTGAGTCCTTGAAGGCGGAAAAGGCTGGTGTTTGGGGAAAGTGAACCGGCAAGCATAGAGCAACTAAGGTCGAGGCTAATCACCTTACCAGTTACTTTATTACAAGTGACTCCCTCCCATGTGCAGCAGTTTGTGCTTTCATTCCAAGATTTTGTTTTGGGATATGCACATAAATCATTAGCAGATTCATCAATGAATAGGGTGTTGTTGAATTGGATCAAGGCGGAGGTGTCTTCTGGTAGACACAAAGGGATAGGATTAAGAGAAGAGGAAGACAAACTCAAAAAAGAATCGACTACGGAAAGAAAGAACAGAACTAAGAGGAGACTACGGATTTGACACAACCATATAAACTTTCCCATTTCTAGAACCTAAGAAACAAGAGATGATTGGAGGCAAAAGTTTTAAGGAAATGAAGTTGGAAATTTGCTATGAGTGGAGGCTTGAGAGATGCCATGCGAAGGTGGATTTATTTATATTCCTTAATGTCATGTGGACTGTTGTAAGTCTTTCCCGAGTCTTTTAAAATTATTTAAATTTCTTGGAATGTGAGATTTGTTTTATAATAAAAATAAATAATAATTTTTTTATAAAAAATTATAAAAAAAACAATAAGTAGATAAAGAATGAATAATTTTATAAAATAATCTCTATGTTTGGATCATATATTTTTTTTAAAAAAATATCTAAAACTATCCATACTCCCTCCTCAAGCCACAATGAGAAGAATAAATGTTTTAGCACTTCCTCTAGCATTAATAACAATATCCATGTAAATTAAGCTAAGATTAAATTAATTTTTAATTAATATTTTTAAATATAAATTTAATAATACAATTAAAAATAGAAAGTATTCTCTCCAGTTTATATATATTATTATAGATAGATATCACCTTTTACGTTTGCTTTCGCTGTTAGTAACTCTTCGTACTTTTTTTGCTTTTGTTTACCTCTATTTTAGAGACACGTTGATTCTTTTAGATGATATGCTTTCTTGTTTTTATTGTAAACTTTATCAAAGAAAATAATGGAGGGACCCAACATTATTGCCATAATTAGATCCCAATAATCGAAGTTTTACTAGCAGGGTGTAAATTGTTTTTTCCTGAGAATGATCAAATTTATCTTCTAAGAGTAATTTTTTACTACGGAATGTAAGAACATCTTAATAGTAGTTAAATTAACTTTATTAGAGGAAGATGATTTGGCTAATTAATCAACAACCATATTTCTTTTCCTGTTTACAAATTGAATTTTGATTGATACAAATTACCGAGATACTATCTTTACTTTTTTGACGGGAGTTATTAAAGATGTACTTCCCACGTAAAATTTTTTGTCATTTCCAGTAATAGGATGTAAATTTGATCGTATTAACAATCAGATTCTTGAATCTCTACGTCGGTAAGTGCAGTCCAATTTCATGAGTTTGTTTGTTCATTTAACAATTAATAGGAGGAAATTATGGCAGTGAACATCTTAAAAGTGATGGCTAGTGTGAACAAGTGTGCTATGATGTAATTTCTCTTTGCACATCTTTAAGTCATTTCGAAAATATCTACTTTCATATCCTTGTTCCTAGCTACTGTGATTTGTAAGCATTCACACTAAAAGGAAAAACAAAAATTAAAAAAAGGGCGTGCAAGACAATCATGCATGATTGATAAAGATAAAAATAGTAATACTAGAGAGCTGTATATTGACTTGAAATGGTCTTCGTCAACCTTATCCACATAATAAAAATTAATTCATTTAAAATATTTTTTTTCTCAGCCAAAATTCATATTATTACAAATAAATCAAGTTACTGAAATATCAGTAACATTGCAATCGATAGACAGTAATTTTTATTCTTTTAGCATGGAATTAATTTAATTGTATCGACTATCAAATTTTTTGTATCTATGTCAGTAATGATGGATTAGATGGACAGTGAAGTGCGGTATAGTGCGTTTAGCTTACTTTTTTTATTTTACGCTATAGTATTACTATAATATCCAATCTTACATCCACTTCTGTTTTTATATTAAACGCACCGTTCATCCAAACACACCCTAAGCTTAGTCTAATTTTATCAGTTTTTTATATAATATTATTACATGAGAATAAATAAATAGGTACAAACATATAGATTTCAAGGCAATTAACATATAGAGGGATTGTTAATTTATTTACTCATTTTCGATACAACACCACCATTAACTTCTATAATTGTAAAGTTTAAATTTAATACAATAAATAATTTAAAATTATTATAAAATAATTAATTAATTAAAATATTTATACTAATACATAAAGTGATACATCATATTTAAATAAATCATACAGAACACTTCATTAATGAAAACAAAAATATGGTACATAGTATTATTCTATTAATGAAATTATAAACCCACTTGAAATTTTCAAAAATATTGAATAACTAAAAATTTTCATTATATATAATTTTTAGTTTAATATAGTTTAATATCTTTTATGATCATTTTGTATTCTTATTTTCCCTTAATTTAAACACATATTTTATCATTAATTTTAATTTTACTATTATAATATTTAATCTCACTACTAAAATGACTAATCTTATAATTATCATAACTTTTAATTTTATCTGAGCCAATCATACCGCTCAACTTAATCAACGGCCTGGCCACACGGCCGTGTGACCCTTGTTTTCAAGTTTTTCTAAATTTTTCAATTTTATTTCAAAATGACTCCAAAATGTTTTCAAACTATTTTTAGGTCCCCGTAAGCTCGATTTAAGACCCGTGAGTGTATTTTTTACTATAATTAAATTATGTTACTGAATGTTATTAATTAAATTGTATGATTGTTCTATTGTAAGTTAAGTCTTCTGATTTGTACAGTAATTCTTAGTAATCCTAATTCGACGACGAAGATAGGTTAGGGGTGTTACAGATAGCCCACCAAATTAGGACGAAGATGCGACATCCCAAGAGTCTCGGCTTGGCTTATATATTAAAATACTTATTCTCAGTATTTGATATATTATTATTTAAAGATTGTATTATTTAATTTCATACAGTGGCATGAGACATTTGGTTGTTGTTGTTTTCTGTTGCTAAAGTATAATTAAAATTTTGAGTAATAAATAAATCTATAATTAACTAAGTTTTTCTTTCTAAGGTAAATTAAATGTTTTAAAATGACTGATTTCAAAAACTTTAATAACTCACTGAGCCATTTCAATGACTAATGTAATCTTTTGAATTTGGGTCTAACATCAAGGCCGAGTGAGGTTACAAAAATTTATCACACAAACACTTGTCTAAAATAAAGAAGTATTTATAGTGGGTGTTGCAATTTGTTTCAAAACTTGAAAACAAATCAACTTCTTGCGAAATGTTAAAATCCCACACCATGAAAGCTGAAAAACTATGCAAGGAACTGAAAAACCAAAGCAAACTATCAGTAAGAACACCCATTATCAGAACATACATTCCACGGAGAGAAGCAGCTATCGGTGCAGAACATACATGACATCTTGCTCTTATAGAAGCTGAGGAACTTCATCTTTTCTCGGACTCATTCCTGATGGATGAAAATAAAAATAATCAATTCGAGGTTTACCTAATTATTCATTTAGCATGTTTATTTCTATGAAATACAATAACTCACAAATAAAGATGGATTTGCAGGGCTACTCTCTTTTCTTCCCAAACCAGCTTGAAACTTTGTTTTGCAAGTCTCTCTCAATCATTCTTACAAGCCACCATGGTCTTCCTGTCGTGAATACAATATATGCAATGCTAATTCCTAACACCATTCCACATCCATACCCCATCATCGCAACTTTCCAAATAAAAGCTATTCCATTTCCATTATCTTCCTCATCTTGTGCTTGTTGTGATCTTTCATCATTTCTACATTCCTTTGACAATGGGAATCCACACAAACCCAAGTTCCCCCGATAAGAGTCGTTTTCAAATGTATTAAATTGCTTGCCTTGGGGAATGGGCCCCACAAGATTATTGTTCCAAAACCTTAACACTTCAAGAAATGTCAAATTTGTCAATTGAGAAGGGATTCTGCCACTCAGCTTATTAAATGAGAGATCTAATGATTCAAGTGCTGCCAAATTCCCAAATGACGGTGGGATAGGACCAGTCAGGCTATTATGAGAGAGATTGAGTGCAAGAAGCAATCTAAGCTCTCCAACTACCTTAGGAATTTCTCCATGGAATCCATTGTCCGACAAATCTATGCATGTGAATATGGGCATATGTACGGTTTTTGTAAACTCTAGCTCCAAACCTTTTATTGTTAAATTAACGGAGTATGAAAAATATTCAGAATCATATCCAACTTCTTCTTTCAGAGCCTTGAGATTTTGGAAGAACTCGGTTGGCAATAAGCCTGTGAAGTCATTATGAGAGAGATCAACCATTTGCAATTTAGAGAAGGAAAAATTGGTTAAGGAGTCCTGAATGGAACCATGGAATCTATTAGATCTCAAAATAAGAACTCGCAGCCTTGGAAGCATGCCTAACCAATGGGGAAAGGTATCACTTAAGTTGTTGTTGGCAACATTCAGAACTACTAGTTCGCTGCAATTAATCAAAGATAACGGCAGTATCCCTTCCAGCTGATTTCCATTAAGGCAAAGATATCCCAAATTCGTTGGATTCCAGTTCCCAATTTCCCCTGGAATTCTGCCACTAATGTTGCAGCTCGAAGCATCGAAATATTGAAGAGGAATCGACGAATTTCCTATAAAAGCCGGAAGGTAACCACTGATCAATGGATTTCTTGCAAATGACAAGTAACTCAAATCCCTGCAGTTTGCTAATGATGATAGAAAGCTGCTCTTCGAGGATGACAGTGTGCTGCTTAAATCATTATCCGATATGTCCAGCAGATGTAGATATCTTAGATTACCCAAGGTAATTGGAATATGCCCTGCAAAATGATCAATTACTTAAAAGGTAAAGATATGTAAGTTGAAAGGCATTCGAGTGGGTAGTTATCTATCCATCCACTGAACAAATTCAACATTCAACCTGATCATATCACCCCTTTCCCAATTATCTGATCCATTGGGTTGGGTTCTACTCCTAATTATCACAATGAGCAAAAACTAAAAAATGTTGTATAACTGTAAACACAATATTACCTATACCTATATCTGTATTGGTTAGTGTTGTCAAAATATGATTTGATGGA
Organism: Gossypium hirsutum; assembly: GCF_007990345.1. Lineage (NCBI taxonomy): Eukaryota > Viridiplantae > Streptophyta > Magnoliopsida > Malvales > Malvaceae > Gossypium > Gossypium hirsutum. Next base: position 5,717,965 of record NC_053437.1, on the reverse strand, counting down.
TCTATTGAACCGATTGAACTACAAATCAAATACGCAACTAATGACTTATAACAGATAACAAGAAATGAAAAATAGTAACAAAAAAATGGTTTAAAACAGAAAAAACTATTTTTTTTTGACAAAAAAAATTTAGAATTTTTATGACATTTTGAAGTGGTTAAACAAGTGAAATTAAGAATTGAAGGTCCGATGGATTCAAAATTATTTGGAAATAAAAATATATTGTATCCCAATTTAGGGATTTGTGCTGAATTTAAATATGAGAAATGAAGATTATACATTTTGGAGAAAAGGCTGAAGTCAGGGCTTAGAAAAATGGCTGTTTGTGACTACATGACACATCTCACCTGCTTGTAACTTGCCTTTGCTGTGTATGCAATATCATTTGTGGAAAGGAAGGAGAAAGCCGAGAAAGAGAGAGGAAAAGGTAGAGAGAATTGAGGAAGAAAAGCAAAGGGACTCCAATAACCTGAATTTTATTTTAAGATTAAAAGAGGTTGTTTTCAAAATCAAGCATCTATTATTGATAGTAGTGATTAGTAGTGATTAATCTCTTCGCTATGGGTGCTCTTAAAAGGAGTAAATAGTTGGCTATAAAATGTGCTCTATTCTTATGAGCGGGACCAAACCCCCTACCATTAATTAAGGGATGAGGTGAGTAACCATCATACCACATTTTTAAATCTTATGCTTTTAGACTCACATTGAGAGATTAAGATTAGTGGCGGAGCCAAGGAATAGGCAGGGGCCTCGACAGTGGCGGAGCCAAGGAGTAGGCAAGGGCCTCGACCCCCCTAAAATGGAAAATTTTTCATTTAGGCATTTTATAATTTATAAAATTTTAAATTAGTAATGGTAAAATTATACTTTGGCCCCCCAAAAATAATAATAATTTAATTTAATCCTCTTAAAAATATACAATTTAATTCCGCCCAAAATTTTTTTCTAACTCTGCCAAGGGTTCATTTTATCATTGGTAGTAAATAGAACAATTATCCATTAATTATTATATTAACTTATAATTTTAATTTTTTTTAAAAATAAATTACAATTTTATCATTTTAGGGTCTAAGTACTTACTTGCCTCGATGTCACCTTTACACCAAAGCGAAGGTGACATATAATATATTTAGATCCAACTATTTTCAAATTTGAGTTATTTTAGAAGCATATAATTTTGAATTTAAATAATATCAATTAAACATTAAGTTAAATGCCCAAGTCTGAAATATTTAACGCATTCATAATTACACATATATAAATTGAAGAAAAAATAAATCAAGAAAAAAGATGAGTGAAGAAAGTATATATAATACCTGTTAGAGAATTACTAGATAAATCGAGAAGTTGCAAACATGTTAAATTACCAATTTGGTGTGGAATTACACCTGCGCAATCAAATTAATTTGTTAAACAAATATAAAAAAAATATTTCTTAATTTTGTTTTAAAATTAAAAGATTAAAATACAATGTTCCAGATTTTATTATCCACACTTCATTCTAGATATAGCACACTAAATTAAGCTCAAATAATGTCTGTATTGTAATTTAGGCCAATTAATTTATTTCTGTCAAAGCATAAAAGATTCAAAACAAGAGTCAATTTTGAAAAATGCTTTTTAAGCTACATCTGTTTTTTCATATTAAAAGTAATGGCAAATAGATAGTTTTTTAAGTCAAACTTTTCGATTTGACTTTCCAAGCCCAACCAAAAACAAAAAATAAAAATAAAAAATATTTTATACTTTTTAGCTTAAAATATTTTAGGTTTGAATATGTTAGAGGTCCTTATACTTTTGAAAATTAAAATTTAACCCCTATACTTCAAATTTGAGACGTTGGATCCTTATACTTTTTTATTTAAAAATATTAGTTCATGCATTCAATTTTGCTATTAAAATTTGAGATGCGGCTATTATAAAAAAATGTAAAATAATTTTTTAACTTTCAATATTTATTTTTATAATTTTTATCATTTTAGTCTTTACTCTTTAAAATTAAATAAAATTAAATAAAACTATTAAAAATGAAACAATGTGACGGCACGACTCAAAAGAAGATTTACCTTTAAATGAAATGGACAAATACAAAATATTTAAGGCATTTCTAGAAATTCAACATAAAATTAATTCAAGGAAAAATAAAAATCTTGGTAACTGAACATATATATTGAAGAAATATTCTATAATACCTGTTAGAGAATTATTGAATAACTGGAGACCTGTCAAACGTATTATATTACCGATGGATGATGGAAGTGGCCCTTCTAGCATATTAGAAGGAATGCTTAATTGTTCCAAATTGAGAAGATTCCCAATTTGGTGTGGGATTACACCTGAAATATTATTATAAAGAAAGGCAACCATATGATGGCATGATTCAAAAGCAAATTTACCACTAATGAAATGCTTAACAATTATTTGTATTTTCTAAAAAGAAATGGTAGAAATTGAACAATGTCATTTAAGAAATAAAAAAAAATTCAATATATATTGAAGAAATGGGATATAGTACTTAACTAATTATTACTAGGTAAATAGAAGAAATTCAAATGTTGAGATTCAATATATTTCAAATCGTCTTACCAGCAAAGCTAAAGAAATTAATTGAAGTTAAATTAAATTATAAATTTTTGGGAATATTATAATGTAATTTTATTATGGATAATTATTTTATATATTGTTAGTGGAGTAAAAAAGTTTCACAAATAAATTTAGATTAATGTCATTTATTTTTAAGGTACAATAAAATAATTAAAAAAAACACTTGTCATTATTTTAGACCCACTTGTGAAGTTCTTTTACTTCGTTTTTTACCCACTAACAGTGAATAGAACAATTACCCGTTTATTATTATATTAACTTACAATTTTGCCATTTTAGAGATTAAGTACTTACTTACCTTGATCCCACCTTTACACCAATGTGAAGGCTACATGTAATATGTTTACATGCATCTAACTATTTTTAATTTTGAGTCATTTTAGAAACATATAATTTTGATTTAAATCATCTCAATTAAACATTAAATTAAATTTCCAAGAGTCAATATTTAACGCATTGGTAATTACACATATATAAATTGGAAAAAACATAAATTTAAAGAAAAAAAGATGAATTAAGAAATGGTATATAATACCTGTTAAAGAATTATTGGATAAATCAAGAAACCTCAAACGTGTCAAATTACCGATTTGATATGGAATTATACCTGCACAAACAAATTAATTTATTAAACAAATATAAAAAATATATTTGTTAATTTTATTTTAAAATTAAAAATCAAGGTCCAATAATCTAAATTTTATTATTCACACTTTATTTTATATGTAATACACACTAAATTAAAAATCAAATAATATTTATTTTGTAATTTAGGCGAATTAATTTCTTTATGTCAAGCATAAAAGATTGAAAAACAAGGATCAATTTATTATTGGATTTCGACAATGCTTTCCTAAATCCTTGTTTTTTAAGTTAAAAGCAACAGTAAATAAATAGTTTTTAAGTCAAATCAGTTTTTAAATTTAACTTTTCAAGCAACTGTAAATTTATACTATTTATATATTCGTAAATAATTTATACTAATTATTTAAAAATTTATATAAATTTTATAGTTCATATATCATAATATTAATAATGAGTTATTATAACTTATTTTATTATATTTATATTATAATTTAAGTTAAATATTTTTAATACCAAAATAATTTAAATACTTAATAAATTATTTTTAATTATAATTTATGTTTGTATATTTCATAAATCTTAATAATAATTAATTTAAATATAATTTAAATACAAATTCAAATGTTGAGATTCAATATATTTCAAATCATAAATGTCTTGCCAAAATAGGGACAAAGCTAAAAAAAATTAATTGAAGTTAAAATTAAATTATAAAATTTTGAGAAGATTATAATATAATTTTATTCTGGATAATTATTTTATATATTGTCAGCGGAGTAAAAAGGTTTCACAAGTAAATTTAGGTTGATTCCATTTATTTTTAAGGTATAATAAAATAATAATTAAATAATTCATAAAAAGCACTTATCATTAATTTAATCAAAAAAATTTTACTTCATTTTCTTACTCTACTAACAATGGATAGAATAATTACCCATTTATTATATTAACTTACATTTTTAAATTTTTTATAAAAATTAAATTACAATTTTACCATTTTAGAGTCTAAATAATTACTTACCTCGATGCCGCCTTTACACCAAAGTGAAGGTGACATATAATATTTTTAGATCTAACTATTTTTAATTTTGAGTAATTGTAGAAGCATATAATTTTGATTTAAATAATTTAAATTAAACATTAACTTAAGTTTCCAAGAGTCCATTGATAATTGCACATATATAAATTGGACAGTAAATAAGTTTAAGAAAAAAAAAGAGTAAAAATAAAGAAAAAAAAGAATTAAGAAATGATATATAATACCTGTTAAAAAATTATTGGATAAATAAAGAAATTTCAAACGTGTCAAATTACTGATTTGATATGGGATTATACCTGCACAATAAAATTAATTTTTTTTTAAAAATATAAAAAAATATTTGTTAATTTTATTTCAAAATTAAAAGATCAAGTCCAATAATCCCATTTTAAAATAAATTAAATACCTAATAAATTATTTTTAATTATTTATATTTCATATATCATAATATATTAAATAATTTAAATATCATTTAAATACATATTTTAATTTTCTTCATTACAAAATCATGTTTAAAAATAACTTACACGTTTCAAAATAACTTTTCAATCTTAATAGTAAATAGTTCTTTCGAAGAATTCAAGCATTACTTCTAACAAATCCTAATACCTAAACATTATTTCAAAAGAAATAGAAATTAAATTTTTTTTTCAAATTTCCAACATTGTATCTTTAAACATTCTTATTTCCTCTTCAAATTTTGTCACCAAAAAGCGTACTTTAACTAAAATAGCATCCACCTGTTTTCCTTTTACCTTTCAACAGGTTGTTGTGGAGATCTAGAGCCTCAAGCATTGACATTGTCAAGTTTCCTATTTCTTTTGGTAGAATCTCTTCCAATCTATTACTATCTAAAATTAAACTCTGCAACTCTTTGCAGTTGAATAAACCCAATGGAATTTTTCCAGAGAGTTTGTTCCCACCCAAGTCAAGCCTTTGCAATTTAGGTAGACGTTCAAACAAGCCTGATGGGATTTGACCTGTAAAATTTTTGAAGTTTAATTTCGAGATACTGGTTCCCTATATTTTTTTATTTTAAAAAATTAGTTCATACATTTAATTTTTTGTTAAAAATTCGGATGTGGCTATTATAAAAAAAATTAAAACAGCTTTTTAATTTTCGATATTTACAGTTTTCACTCTTTAAAAATATATAAAAAGATTTAAAATTAAATGAAATTATTAAAATGAAACAATGTAACCATTAAATGAGGTGCACAAGTATAAAATATTTAACACATTTCTAGAAATTCAACATAAATTTAATTCAAAGAAAAATATGTACAGAAGAAATATTATATAATACCTGATAGAGAATTATGTGATAAATCGAAAGTTGTCAAACGTGTTAAATTACTAATGAATGACGGAAGAGGCCCTTTTAGCATATTGGAATAAAGGATTAATTCTTCCAAATTGAGAAGATTCCCAATTTGATGTGGGATTACACCTGCACGTTGAAATACTGTTATAAAAAAGCATCTATGTGATAGCATGATTCAAAAGCAAATTTACCACTGCACAAGTATACAATTTTTAACAAATTTGTATTTTCTCAAAAATATGGTAGAAATTGAACAAGAAATAAAAAACAAAATCAATATATTGAAGAAATGTGATATAGTACTTAACTCATTATTACTAGGTAAATAGAAGAAGTTGAAATGTTGAGGTCCAATATATTCCAAATCATAAAGCTAAAAAAAATTAATTGAAGGTGAACATAAATTATAAAAATTTGGAAAAATCATAAGGTAATTTTATTATGGATAATTATTCTATATTGATAGAGTAAAAAGTTTCCACAAGCAGATTTGGGTTAATGCATTTTGTTTTTAAGGTATAATAATTAAATAAGACACTTCACATTAAATAATTTTAGAAGCATGTAATTTTAAAGTTAAATAATTTCACCAAGTGTCAAATATTTAACGCTTTGATACATATATAAATTGAAAAAAAAAATTAAGAAAGAAAAAATAACAATCAAGAAAAAAGAGTGAAGAAATGATATATAATACCTGTTAAAGAATTTGTGGATAGATCGAGAATCGTCAAACGTGTTAAATTACTGATGGATGGAGGAATGTGCCCTTTTAACAAAGTGTTACAAAGGCTTAATTCTTCCAAATTGAGAAGATCTCCGATTTGGTATGGAATTACACCTACACAATCAAATTAATTTGTGAAACAAATATAAAATAAATTAATTGTTACTTTTGCTTTAAGATTAAAAGATCAAAGTCCAATAATACAAATCTTATTATCCACACTAAATTAAAGCTCAAATAATTTCTATTTCGTAATTTAAGCATAAAAGATTTAAAACAAGAGTAGGTTTATTATTGAGTTTTAAAAATGCTTTTGCTAAATTTGTTTTTCAAGTTAAAAGTAATGGTAAATAGATTTTAATTTGACTTCTTCAAGCCAAATAAAAAATAAAAATAAAAATTCTAATTTGTTTTTCAAAAGCTGTCATTGTATAAACTTCTCCCTCTTTAATATAAACATTTATATATTTAATTAAATTTTACAAATAATTTATATTAATTATTTAAAAAAATTTTAATTTTATATTTCATATATCATAATTTTAACAATGAGTTACAGTAAATAGTTTTATTTTATTTGTACTATAATTTAAGTTGAATATCTTTTAATACCACAATAATAATAAATACCTAATAAATTATTTTTAACTATAATTTACATTTATATATTTCATATATCATAACATTAATTAATTTAAATATCATTTTAATACATATTTTAATTTTATTTATTACAATATCATGTTTAAAAACACTCCAAACTTTTCAAAATAACTTTTCAATCTTAATGGTAAATTAGTCCTTTAGTAGAATTCAAGTAATTATTTTGAGTAATTTGATTATTGCTTTTACTTCTAACAAATAATGAATTCTTTGTTTTTCAAATTTGATTATAATTTGTTTTTGAAGTTAAAAAAAAAAGAGAAAGAAATTCTAAGTTTTTTTTTAGAATTTTAATAATTAAAACATGTAACAATTAAACATATAAATTGATGTTCCTTAAAATATCACATTAATATTTAAGCCAATAACCATATTTGCTTCTTTTAATAAAACATTAAAATATTTTTGATTTTTAAAAATTAATCACAATCATTAAAATTATGAATTGAGGACTTTGGCGCTATCATGATTGATGAAACGCATGAAAATTCTTTTTAAAAAAGTTTTTTTTTGTTACCTTGCACTCGACAATAAAAAACTACTATACCATCCAATTGCTATCCCTTTACCTTCGAACATGTTGCCGCCAAGACGTAGAATCCTAAGCATTGTCAAGTTTCCTATTTCTTTTGGTAGAATCCCTCCCATCATCCTATTATATCCGAAATCTATAACCTGTAATTCTTTGCACTTGAATAAACCCATTGGAATTTCCGAAGAGAGCTTGTTGAGGGTCAAGGAAAGCACTTGCAATCTAGGTAGATGTTCAAACATATCTGATCGGATTTCACCTGCAAAAATGTTATTTCTCAAAGACAAGTATTGAAGTTTAGGGAAGGAATATGGGATTTCTCCGCAGAAATTGTTCCAAGATAAGTCTATATGTTTCAATCGATGCAAATTAGTAAACTGATCCGGTAAAGAGCCATAAAAAGAGTTGTTCATCAGGTCAAGTGAAGTAAGAAAAGATAGATTCCCAATTTGAGATGGTATAGTGCCAGTGAGAAGCATGCTGGAAAGATTAAGAGCTATGACTCTTTGGTGTCGGGATCCGCAAGTGACACCAATCCAATTACAAACTGAGGTAGCAGTAGACCAATTGGTTTTCAACATCTTTTGAGGATCGCTAACAATATAGGCTTTTAGTGCCAAAAGAGCTGACTGATCTGTGTTGATATTGGTTGTTGTTTTGATAGAGAATGAAACCACAAAATGAGGTAACAGCATCACCATCATAAGAGCCAGAATGAACCGAGTGACGTTTCCCATCAGAATTTGTGGAAGTGCAACAATTTGATCAGAAGTATGCTCCAAGTGGCGAAATTTGTGGTTAGACTTGCTCTACTATTGGTTTTGTATAGTTAATTTTTCTCACAAAATTCAATCATATATATAGAAAACCAATGAGGTTTTCTTCCAAGCATTTGGCTGTAATTGTCTACACATATGACTTATTGACGACTCGTAGCTTGGCTCTGGTTGGCTTTGACTTAAAATTTTCTTTTCAGTTGTTTACAATAGGGACGTCATGGTTGGAGATTAACCAAGCCCACTTGTATCTTTGAAACAATTGGATTTTTTTTGGAAGTAGAATTTATTTTTATTGGATTAAGGGAACCTTGAACTCAAAACAAATTTCCAATAATTTTTCGAAATTAATTTTTTTTTGCCAACTCTGCAAATCAGTGGTCAAATCTTTCAGAACATCATTAAAACTTTAAATTCAAAAGATGAATACAATCAAACAATTTACTCTACTGATTAAATGTCATAACCAAGGTTCATTTGTTATTTTTTGGTAAAAATATTATAAAAATTTTTGTACTAATAGTTAAATTACATTTTGCTCATTCTACTTAGAAAAAGGATAAATTAATCCATCTGTATTAGATCAAAGAGCAAAGTAGTCATTTCTTTAAAAAAATTTCATCCTTTTGTACCATTAAAAACTAGTGCAGTTGACAGAATAATCAGAGAATGCCATGTGGCATACCACGTGTATCTCATGTTGACATACAAAAACTAATTTTTAACAGTAAAAATTGATGAAAATTTTAATAAAAGGACCAATTTATTTTTTGATCTAACATACAAGGACTAATTTACTCATTTTTAAATATAAAAATCAAAATACATTTGAAAATTAATAAATATATCTGCTCTTTTACATAAATAATATAAAAATAATTAATTACCAAAATAGACATTTGTTCTAGTGTTTTGAGGGTGCCGTCTGACATATTGACAGCATCAAACTGAAATATGATGACGTAAAATATTCAAGGTATAAAATTATAATTATAAAAACTTTAGAAAACTCTTATTATGTATAAATTATAACTATTAGTTGAATTTATAGTTTCCAAATATAACGTGAGCAAAAGAAAACTATTGGAATCGGCCTTTTTTTAAAATACTTTTCGGTAGAAAAAAACTTTTTGAACTAATTGATAAGAGGCCTTTCGATTTTTGGTGTTGAAGGAGAATAAAAGAAAATAATAAATAAGGAGGATTTATAAAACAATTTACTCTAGTTAAAGTTTGGTGCCGCCACACTTTCATGCGTAACCCTTAAACCCTTTCTTTTTAGAAGCCAATCAAAATAGAAAAATTACGTATTAGGTCTTTGAATATTTTAAGTCATTACATTTCAATCTGGTGCCACCAATATGTCAAGTGGCACTGTCAAAACACTATAACAAATATTTATTTTTATAATTATTCTATTTTCATACCATTTTTGTAATTAATTATTTTTTATATTATTTGGATAAAAAAAGAAAAATATATCTTAATACTGAACTAAAAGAAAATCATGGAAATGCCAGTGCAAATCTTAAAAGGTAATGGCTAGTGTGAGCAGGTGTTCTGTCATGTAATTTCCCTTTTGACAATGGAGACATAACTTTTTAAGTCATTATTTCAGTAGTCAAGGTCTTTCTTTAATGATTAGTTAGTCTTGTGCAATTTTGTTACTCCAATTCCACGAATCCTTTTGCTTTTGCTTTTACTTTTTGGTAATTATATGCCGATTTCTTTCTTTAGTCTTAATTAATTAATTTACTTTCAATTCCTATTGCATAGTTTTGCCTTTTGCTTTTGTTCTTATTCGGCGGTTTTAATTACACGTTGATTGTTCTTCTTTTTATTAAAAATGGTTTTGCAGATAAACTTTATCAGTGTTCCAAAATAACAAGTCACCTCATTCCAGGCAAGCTTATTCAAGGTAGTTTATGCAGTGCCAATAGTAGTGACCATTATAGTCTATACTGCGGTAAGGAGATGGACAATTTTTTAAAAAAAATTTGAGTTATGAATCATGTTGATATTGTGGAACGATGATAATTTATCTATTAAGATAAATCTATTTAAAATAATATATTCTAAAGATTGAATCGAATCCGATCAAGCAATCAAATTTTTTGAATTATAAAAATTTTATTGAAATTACGTCAAAGATTTATTTCATATAATCTTATTTTATCTTATATTTTATTAATATATTATACATGCTATAGGGAAACTGATCGGATTTAGGGGGGACTGGTAGGGCTCCAACCCCTCTACAATAGAAATTTTGTTATTTTGACTATTTACATTTTTAAAAATTTTAAATTAATAAAGGTAAAATTTTACTTTGGCTCCCTTAAAAATAGAAAATTTTGATTTAATCTTTCAAAAATTATATAGATATAGACAATTTAATTTCGACTCCTAAAATTTTTTTCTGACTTTGCCCCGGAAGTGATTGTAATTTTTTTTTATCAGCAAAGGTGAAAATTTATTACTTGAACAAAGCCAAAAGGCTGAGGTACAACTAGAGACAAACAAAATATAATATAGCTATCAGGATACATAAAGAGGAAGCAAAGTGAAAGGAAATACAAATCATCAAGTGAATTAGTCCTCGACAAACCACCAAAGGAGAGGGCCGAGAAAGTCCGGCTTTTGCAAGTCACCTCACCAATTTTTTAGCCATTTTATCAATTAACTTAAAAAACACCCATAATTTCAACCGAGGTTCAGGAGAATCTGTAAAGTGATTTATTAGGTTAACAACTCTAATTTTAATATATTTAAACAGATAGATTTTCAAATATTCTATTTGTAAAAATAATTTGTTTAATTTAATTTTAAAATATTATGTAAATTTAAATAATTTAGATTAAGAATTAAGATTTGTATTGGATTGGTGTCACCTTTCAACTTAGGGTCTGTTTGATTGGCAGTAAAATGTTTTCCGTAAAATGATTTTTGGAAAATGTTTTACTTTTCTGTAAAATGATTTACTGGAAAATATTTTTTGGTGTTTGATTGAATCTGTGTAAAATATTTTCTGCTGTTTGACAGATTTCCTGAAAATATTTTCCGGAAAAGTTGTTTTTACATATATTAATAAATTTATATACATATTAATAAATTTTTATATTTTAAATTATTTTTACACATATTGCAATGATTTATTTATAAATAATTTTTTTATTAATAAAAGTTTTATCTAATTAAATTCCAAATGTTCATCTATTTGTAGATTATACTGATTTGATTTTACTTCTTCATTATTAAAACATTTATTTGTATTTAAATTTTATATTAATTTGATTCTACTTTTATCCAATCTGATTCTTGTGATACATATATTTAACATGGGATTTAAATTAAAATAAAAAATACTGTAATTATTAGAAAATTTCATTTTTTTTAAAAACTAGTATATTGTATTAACTCGTACTAAATGATATGTCAAACTTAAATTGCTACATTAATATATATTGGGTAACTAATACAAGTGTAATATGCAATTAAAAGCTAGAATTTAAATGTTACCAACACAAAAAATAAAGACGAGATAATAAAAATTATTGAAAAAGAAAAGCAAAACAGTAATCCATAGCACAACAAGAAACTAGTTATATTGTTGTTCTCTTTTTTCTATCCAAACCCAAAACAAAACATCAAAACCGCATTTAGTACTACCAAAGTCTTTTATGGTTCCATCTAAGATTTGCAGTAAATGAATTTGAAACTACTTAGGACCAACGTCTTTGAGAGCACAGATCTGCTCTTCCCCCATTGCAGACATAACAGACACAACCAGGTATTTCCCCTCAGCAAAACCATCATTGATCTGCAATCACACCAAACCACATGAATGTAAAATTATATAACTACCATCTTCATGATATGTAAATTGGAACCAACATTTTTTTTTTGTTCTAGTATTAGATACACTTGAATTAGTACGCCAAGAGATTAACTTACCTCCTTACATTCTTGTTCCATTTCCTCATACGTCAATGCTAGCTTCTTTACCACATTTTCTTTTGTTTGTTCAATTGTCTGTAAAAGATCACAGAAATAGTAGTTAAAACCATCCACTATAGTTACCATATCTGGACTACAAACAGCAGCGACATACTTTTGCAAAGGCTTTCGCTCATGTTTCACATTTTTATCAAAGACAGTTAAGGGCAAAGTAAGCAACCAACTAACCTTACTCAGTAAATCAGAGAGTTTTTTCATCTTGGCCTCCATCAATGCAATATGTTTCAGACTATTAATGTCTTGTGAAACTGCAGTAGACCCATTTTGTCGAGGTCCATGTGAGCCTTTTGCAAAATGTTAGCAAATAATTCATTTTTAACTTTTAGGCTGTTAGCAAAATATTTCAAGTACATATCAAATAATTCCCTCAAAAATCTCAAACAATAATGCCTTTGGGGTTCTGGCAAAGTGAAAAGCTTGACATGTAATTGCAATGGATCTTAAAACCCACATTACAGCAATTAAAACAGAAGAGTACTCTGAGGTTACAAATGAATTACAAATCTAAATTTTCAAATTTATGTTTCCAAACATAGCATAAATGAACACAATCACAGCATAAGAATTTATAGCCAGAACCACATAATATTTTTCATTCTCAAAATAACTAATTACTTTGAAAGTAACCAGCAAGATAAGATTTTTGCAGTGACAACATCAGATGATACAATAGCAACATGTTTCTTCATTTTTCACTCTTTAATACAACTTGGTCATGCATTTGCCTAAAAGAAATGGAAAACACACATTTCTAAGCACTGAACTGAAGAGGTTGGAGTCACTACAACAAAAAAATGTCTAGCAATGATGAACATAATCAAAGAGGTACAAGTCGTGTGAGTTAAGATAATGTCTAACAACCCGGTAAAATTATAGCAGCACATATATAAAAGAACAATACAGTTCAGCTAGTACAACATGAGAAAAATGACTATATTTTCCTAAAAGAATATGGGGTTCAATAAGGTTCCCCTCATCATAAGGCCGGGAAATTATAGAAGAAAAAGCAGAAATCGATCAAATATAAACCCCTCATTTGCTTTATTATTATATGAAAAAAGACAGAAATCGTTCACAAAAGGAGTGTGAGGAAGATTTTCATATTTGTATGCTGCAAGACGATTTTGAGTGATTTGCTCAGTTGAAACTTTGTTTTCAGCACAATGTGACAAGTCAACATGTATTGTTTTGCTTAGTGATAAATAATATGTTTTTTTTTAAGTAACATCAAGGAATGAGCATGATTTCTTGAAAACCAAGTCCTGCAAACAAGTGAAGCCAGAGAAAAGACCTTATGTAACACCATTAGACCACAGTCCATGCACAAGAAAACCAAACAGTCTAAAAGAAAGGAAATATTAATAAAGGAACTCAAAACGGGCATTGACTTCTCTGAAAAAGGATATCAGCTCGTCCAATGACTTCTCAAAACTTCCATACATTCTAATGGATAACCTTAGCCACTTCGAAATATGTGCTCTATTCTTTTCATCTTGATCACAAAAAACCATTTCCATTTAAATATGCATTAAAAAGAAAGGGGATAATTACTATCATTTTCTTAATGTTATTAAGAACATTCCTCAAATGCAGCAAAATATCACAAGCCATATTTTAGTTAAATAAATATATGGCGTCAGACTGTTATACTGCTGAACTTTGGTACGAAAACATCTAATAGAAGACTCTAAGGAAGTGCAGCTACTAGCTAATAGTAACATCTGCACATTTCTAGGGGCATTGCTTCACATATTTATACAAGTTTGATGCTTTGGTACAATCAAGTAGAGCTGACAAAATTCTTCAGAAAAAGAAATAGGGAATTCTCAAAAGCTAAAGATTTGTTTTACTTGCCCTGTACAACTCATCCTAGCCAAAAAATGCAAAAAGCAAAAGTAGAAAGCAGTTCTAGACTTAACCCAAACCCAACTGGTTATCATATGATATACATTTAGTGAAGATGCCTATGAATCTCACTAGAGGCAATGCAATAAACCATCAATGAATACTTTGTTTCATATAAAAGATTACCCTAGTCCACATCTTATCCTATCCATCTACGTTTTGGGGAAGATCTTTGCTCTCTTCCATATCTGCTCACCTAGCAGACAAATAGTGAACTATCACAAGTCCACGGCATCACAGGTAATTTGAGCAAGGGATTAGACATTGGCCACAAAGATGTTCCCTTGTATATTCATTTGATAGTAAGTTGTGTGATTTATCAAAAAAAAAGTAAGTTGTGTGATGTTAGCATTTTATATTCAGAAGCTTGTGTAATAGCTAAAACCAAATCCAAAATGATTACCTAGTAAGATATGGCTCCATAATCATATCTATGGCGTATACAGCACCCTGCATAGTAAAAAAGGTAGTCATTGAATAACACCATTGAACTGAAGAAAGTTCTTTTTTCTTTTTTTTTCAATGGGAGATTTATGAAGAATATATGCTTAAATGACATAATCAACCATCTATATATAACAAAAATATAACCAAAATATCATCCAGCAAGAAAAGTCGCCCAAATAGGAGGCGAATAGCCCAATAGATAATCTGTAATCTTCATCGGCTACTATACTTTCTCTCAATTTGATGACAATCAGCATAATTCATTAAAATAAAAATGTTAGAAATCAAAGAACGAGAGAGGAAGAGAGGAAACAAAACAGAATATGCTGAGAAGAGAAGATGAAGAACAGAAAAAGAAAAAGGAATGAAGAACGGAAGAAGAAGAAGGAGCCTTACCTGGATTAAGGAGGAATCGGAAGAGGTCCTTGACCAAACTGATTTGCAATCCAAGGGGAAGGGAAAAGGGAAAGGGAAGGGAAAGGGGAAAGGGGAGAAGAAGGCATCATTTTCTGGAAAATGTCTTACCGAGTTCAAAAGCGTAAGACATTTTCCCCAAATTTGTAATAGGTTTTCCCGTGTTGCGAAATTGGTTTTACAAAAGAAAAATATTTTCCTGCTATCAAACACTGGAAAACGTGTAAAACCAATTCCGGAATTGGTTTCCCCCTATCAAACACAGCCTTAGTTCAACTCAAGAGATAATTTTTCAAAAGTTTTTTTTTACAAAGCAATCAATATTATTTTGAGGATAATTTTATCTTTTCATCTAAAATCTAAAAATATATTCATACATGATTGTATTTAAACTCAAAATATTATTATTTTTAATAAAATCAATTTTATCATTTCAACCAAAGTTATATTTAATTATTGTATTTTTTTAAAAATTTGTTAAATAAAATTTTCACCCGCTAATCATAACCTAATATAAATAAAATGGGTTGGAGTGAAAGAGCTTGGTTGGATCTTAAGCAAGCCTCTAGTGTCACGGGGCTAGATCTTTCGTCTCGCGATCCATGCGGCCTTAGGCAATCTGTTTGTCCAAACTCGGTGAAGTCAGCCTTTACTCAAGTGAGGATTCCTTAAGAACTCCTCCAATGCACCAATTTATATAGTGGAAGTAAAACAATGCCAAAAGAAGCCACAAAGAACAACAGAAAACCACAGAAAAGATCACACACAAAATGTTTGAGTAAATACTCTCAACTTACAATGGAATGATTTACAAGTGAGGGGAGGCTCTCTATCTATAGTTGAGCTACCCCAAAATCGACGGACAAGATTAAGTTACATCGACGGACGAGATTAACCATATCCCTTGGTTTTAGGGATTTACAAGATATTCCATATCAAATCTAATCTAATCTTTACAAGATATGATTTCTAATACCCCAAAAATTACTACAGTAAGAAAGTAAGGTAATATCCTTGATATAGTAAAATAAGAAAATAAAGTGATAAAAGGGTAATATTGAGTTATGTCAACATTGGGAAGTATATTATGACATATTAATTCAAGAAAGGATTAAATTACAAAAGTGAGAAAAGTTTTATTGTCCTAGAGTAAATACTCAAAAGTTGAAGGGTTAAAGTGTAAATATGAAAAAGTTGAAGGACTAATAGTGTAAATATTTTAAGGGTGGAATAATCTAGAAACTAAGGAAAATGGATGAATTAGGACCAAATTGAAAATGTGAAGAATTTTGAGGGACTAAATCACAATTTTACCAAATTAAGTGATGACTCAATGATGGAATTTTTAAAGATTATAAAGGAAAAAATGGTCAATTAATAAGAGAGAGAAATCTAGAAGGCAATGATGATGTTGGTGATATTTTAGATTAATTAATTAATTAGTTATTAGTTTATTAATATTTTAATTAAATTTTTATATGATATTTTATTATTTTATTATTATTCTATTTAGTATACATATGGAAGAAAAATATGAAGAATCTTCATCTTCTTCCCATGGATCCAACGTATGAAGAGAAAAGAAAGAAAGAAACTTTCTTTTCTTTACAATTTGGTCCTTTACCAAAAATTCACCATTTTCACTTAGAAATCAAAAGAATTTTCATATCCATCAAGAGAGAAAGATAACAAGGAGACTATGGGGAGCTAGAATATCAAGTTAGATTCAAGAAATAGAAGCTGGAGGAGAGAGAAAATTCATGATAAGTATGTGTTAATGTATGAAGTAAGACAACCATGAGTTAAGAAATGTAGAAAAGTAGAATAAAATAAAAGTTTATATAGTGATAAGCTCATTCGCGTTTGCTTGGCGCTCATATGATGTTATGTGCTCAACATATTTGATTAAGTAAATATGGTCAGTAAATATACACAAATAGATGGAATGTATGTTTATGTACACTTGCTTGAATAAGTGTAATCAGTATGTTTATATGATAGAATCTTATGTTTAATTGTTAAATTAGAAATAATATGATGTTTGTTTTATGTCTTTGCTATTGAACCATGAATATTATAATAGTATGAAAATTGAATTGAAAGATCAAATTGAAAGACCATGGTTGGACCATGACAACATGTGATATGTGGTTTTCGTATAAGACCATATCTGGGATATATGGAATCGGCGTGCGATCTCGTATAAGATCATGTCTGGGACATGGCATCGACATCGATATGTGAGCCAGTGTAAGATCATGTCTGGGACATGGCATTGGCATTATTGAAATTATGAGAGGTCACATGTAAAACCATGTCTGGGACATGGCGTTGGCACCGAGATGAGAGGTCCCATGTAAGACCATGTCTGGGACATGGCTGTAGCGACCTAAAAATGTTGCGATGGGCGCTAGTCGAAGTAATTCTTGCAAATTTGAAAATTGAATCTCGATTTTATTTGAAAAAGGAGTCGCCACCGATCTTTTTTCTAGGTGTGATCGGACACCTACAAAATTCTCCTTTTTTAGAAAACTTTATTTTTAAACTTTTCTAAAAAGAGGTAATTTTAGGTCTGCGTGAAAATCCAGAGAAAATTAAGGTTTGAGAGTCGGTTACGGGCGAGGAAGGTATTAGCACCCTTGCGACGCCCAAAATTGGTATCTCGTTAAACGTACGTTGTCTTAATTTTTAAAAATACAAGTTCAATTTAATATTTAATTGTGATTCGATTGAAACACAAGAATCTCTTGTTTTGAAAACACGAGAATTTTGAAACACAATATTTTTTGAAAACACGAAATTTTTTTTGAAAACACGAGAATTTTAGAAACACGAAATTTTTTTTAAAAAACCTGAAAATTTTTACAATACGAAAATTTGCGAAACATGACAATTTTCGAAACACGAGAATTTTTTGAGAACACAAAATAAAACACGGAAATTTGTGAAACACGAGAAATTTTTTTAAAACACGGAAACTTTTGAAATACGAAAATTTTAAAAACACGAAAATTTGCGAAACACGACAATTGTTTTGAAACACGAGAAATTTTTGTGAACGCGAAAATTTTAAAACACGGAAATTTTTAAAACACGAGGATTTTTTTAAAGCACGGAAATTTTTGAAATACGAGAATTTAAAAGAACATGAAAGTTTACAAAACACGAGAAGTTTTTTTTTAAAATACAAAAATTTTTGAAACAATAGATTTTTTTGATAACACTAGAATTTTTTAAAAAAAATTTGTGAAATACGAGAATTTTTAATACGAGAATTCAAAAAACGAAAATGTACAAAACACGAAAATTTTTGAAAACACGATAATTTTTGAAAACCTGGAACTTTTAAAATACGGGAATTTTTTGAAACACCGAAATTTTTTGAAAACACGAAGATTTTAAAACACGCAAAATTTTGGAAACACGAAAATTTTTGAAATACGAATTTTTTTAAAATCGCGGAAATTCTTTTGAAACACGAAAACTCTTGAAAATGCGAAAAGTCAAACATTTTGAAATACGAGTAATATTTGAAAATCTGAATATTTGAAACACGAATTTTTTTATTTTTATTGTTTTTTAAAAACGTACCGTATTTAACATGAATCGATGATATTCACCTCAACATGGCGATGAAATCGACGTATTAGCGTCAAAACGATTCAATTTGATATTTAATCGGGATTCTATTAAAACACGAGAAATTTTTTAAATACAGGAATTTTTGAATATTTTTATTTTAAAAGGGCGTCCCGAATTTAACACAAGCTATCGATATCCACCCAATATAGCGATGAATTCGGTGACTCGATGCTAAACCGATTCATTGCCTTATTTATTAAAATTATTTAAAATAAAGTAAAATTAAAATTGAATTAAATTCAAAATATAAATACAAAAAAATATAAATGCATATAATACTAATAATATTAAAACGAAATAACATAAAAATACGAACATTAAATTAAAAATGAAATAAACGAAATTACCGAAAAATGTCTGAAATACGAGCTTCGCCGAACGGGTTACACAAATTAAAACCCCTTTCTTCTTTTTTCCTCTCTTTTTCTTTTTTCTTTTTTTTTTCTGGACTGGGCTGGCCTGTTGGGCTGCTGCTAGGCCTGGGGGCTGCTGGGCTGCCGCTGCACTGGGCCTGGGGGCCTGCTACTGCGCTGGGCCTGTATGTGGGCTGCTTCTTTCTTCTTCTTTTTTTCTTTCTTTCTTTCTTTTTTCTGCTGCTTCTTTTTCTGTTTTGGTTTTTTTGGGGCTGGCCAGCTACTGCTGTTGGGTTGTTGGGTGCTGCGGGTCGGGTCAATTTTACGGGTCGGGTCGGTTTGGTCGGGTTGACCCGACTGTTGACTTTTCTTTTTTTTCTTTTTTCTTTCCTTTTTTCTCACTTTTTCTTCTTCTTTTTCTTTCTTTGTTCTTTTTCTTCGGGTCGCACCCTAGCCCCGTGCCGTTGCCGTCACTTGCGCCGGTCTCCTCCGCCCTCGGTGGCTATGGGTGGTTCTCCTCTTCCCCTTTTCTTTCTCCCTTTTTCATTTTCTTCCTTTCTTCCTTTCTTTCTTCCCTACTTCTTTACTATTTGGGTTGCTTTTTTTTTGTTTTCTCTTGGCTTATTGTATAGGAGCGACGGCGGTGGTGGTGTCACAACGGCGGTGCGACGACGGTGGTTACGGGAAGATGGTGGTGGAAGCTTCGGCCTGCTGCTATTCTTTTTGGATTTTCTCCTACTCTCTCTTTGGTTGCCAAAAGAAAGAAAAAACCCTCTTTCTTTCTTCTCTTGGCTTCCTTTTTAATGCCTCAATTTGTCCTCTTTCTTATTGTTTTCAGGTGGCAGAGGAGCCATGATGGCCTAGGGAGCTGCCGGAGTAGTTGGAAGTGGCAGGAGCATGCTTGGATGCCGATTGGGTGATTTGACAAGTCCAGAAGGACCAAAATGTAGAAGACACAAAATATTTGGGGTAAAAATGTAATTTTAGGAAAATATAGGGCCAAGATGTAATTTTTAGAAAGTTTAGTGGTCAAAGTGTAATTTTGAGAAAGTTTAATGGTTGAAATGTAATTTTAGAAAATTTTGGGGTCAAAATTTAAATTTTAGAAAAGTTTGGGGTCAAAATGTAATTTTTGAAAAGATCAGGGGCTAAAATGTAATTTTCATTTTTTTTCTTTTTTTTCAAAATTTTATTATTACTAATCTATTAATATTTAAAACAAAAATTAAAACAATTAAAAATGAGTTAAAACAAACCCAAAATTTAATCTTAATGGGCTCAATCATCGGGCCCATATGAGACCAGCCCGGCCCGAAATCCTACCCGGGCAAAATTCAGTTATTACAATGGCGTTGGCACCGAGATGAGAGGTCCCATGTAAGACCATATCTGGGACGTGGCGTTGGCACCGAGATGAGAGGTCCCTTGTAAGACCATGTCTGGGACATGGCATGGGCACCGATATGAGAACTCCCATGTAAGACCATATCTGGGATATGACATTGGCAGTGCAGAAAACATCCCATGTAAGACCATGCCTGGAACATGGCTTTGGCATGTTATTATCAGACAAGAGACCCGATTATCCTTAGTATTCCAAGTGATTCAACGGGCTAGTAAAGAAATTATGTTACATGAAAGTTCAGGTGAAAGTATGATAAACAAATTCAGGTGAGTATAAGGATTAAGAATATTTCAGTTATCGGTTGAGAAAAGAATTTCAATAAGAAATGAGTAAGTTATAAACATGAGCTGTTTAAGCAAGCAAGTAAGTAAACAAGTAAGAGAGTAAATAAAGAAGAAGTTAAATTTGATGAGACAAAATATTCAGGTATGATACCTAAAAGAATGTATGTATTGACTGGAAGTTTTTTTTAGTGAATGGAATAAAGTGAGGTTCGTGATAACAGAATTAGTCAGAGAAATGATACTTAAGTGGTATCAGAGCTATGGTTTAGTCAGTTCTCGGACTAACATAGCATATGTGAGTTTAGCTATACATGCCATATTATTACTCGTGATAGTGTAATATCTTCCGACTCCAATGAAATTATTTTGTAAGACAGAGATGACTTCTAACCAAGTTATTTCCAATAATGCTAAAAAAATTATGTTGAGGTGATTGAAATGTGTTTGTGATGAAAAGAAATTTAGAAAGGTATGAATAGAAAATTACCAAATTGTCCCTGAATTTTTGGTATTTTTGCAATTTAGCCTGGTAAGTTCGTGTAACTTGAATTATATTCTTAGATGATTGAAATATATATATTAGATTGAGAAATTGATTTGAATTGTGAACATGAGAAATTGTGAATTGAATGAAATGAAAATAAAGCTTTGAATTACATGAGTAAATATCGGGTCTCGTAGGCCCTATTTGTTATGAATATAATATTTCGAGAATATGTTGTAAAGAATTATAAAAGCACATTAATAATTTAAAAGTTTTAATTCGGATGAAATTTTGCAACTCGGTTTAATACGTATGCAAATGTATGTCTTCTAGTAATGCCTGGTACCTTATTCCAGCGCCGAATACGGGTAAGGGGTGTTACAATGTGACATCACCAGATTCGATCATAACGTTTAAACTGGGTTTGGGGTGTTACATGATTCCTATCAATCTTCTAAGATTAGTTACCAAAATAGCCTAAGTAGCCATTATCTTCATTATGGGTCAACCAGGCTTCAATCTGATAGGCTTCTCTAACAGTTTTTTGAATCGGGCCAATTCTCGTGGGCTAAATGATTCACATCTTATCGACAGACCTCTATGGGGCGCATCTTGTGCCATGGTTATGGGATTTGCACTTTGATCCGTGACACTAGAACGTTAATCATCATCATCAGTGACAACGAACCTTGGTGAAGGCAGTTGTGCAATTTTTCTGCATTTCTTTGACAATGGCAAGCCACATAGTCTCAAGTCACTGCGAGAGAAGAAATTCTTTTAGAAGTCTTTTTAGAAGAAAATTTTGAAAATTATTAGATTTTTAAAATATTAATACTTTAGAATTCATTAATTCAAAATTCTAACATTTGTAACTATTTTGTTTGGATAAATAATTGATTTAGAAAAGTTAATTTATTAGAGTTTTACAAATTAAAAAATGATTATATTATAAATAAATAATATAAAATTCAATATAGATATCATTATATATTTAAAAATATAAATAATTTTAATAAAATAAGTTTTAAATTTTATATATTAAAATTAAATAAAAAATATTTTTTGAAGTTTAAATTTTTTGTCTTATAACAAGACCATGTGTATTAAATCAAATAAATTATGAGAAATCTTGAAAAATTACCTCTTTAGGTGGAATTTGAGAAAAGAAATTGAGCTATTGAAATCTCCTAGAGTGTATTTAGACAAAAAATTTTAATTTTTTTGTGATTTTTAAAATACTAACATTTTAGGATTCATCAATTCAAAATGCTAGCATCAACTACTTTGTATGGATAAATAATAGATTCTTGAAATTATACAAATTAAAAATTAATTATAAAAAGAATAATTATATTAAAAATAAATAATATAAAAAAATTCAATATAGATATTATTATATTTATAAAAATTTATAAATATTTTTAATAAAATAAATCTTAAAAATATGTTTATGTTAAAATTCAATAACAATAGTTTTTTAATTTGATTTTTTATCTTATGGTGGGGCCATGTGTATTAAATAAAATAAAATTTGGATGAATTTTGAAAAACCACCTCTTTTGGTGAAATTTTGAAATTCTCCAACATTTTTATTTAAACAAGTAAAATTATTTTTAAAATTTTAAAAACCTTGATATAAACAAAATTTCTTTTACAAATCTTTCATCCCAACACACCCCTATTGAAATTACTCATGAATTTTGAAATTCTCCAACATATTTTTTCCAACAAGTAAATTTGTTTTTAGGATTTTGAAAACTTTGATATAAATGAAATTCTTCATATGCAAATCTCTCACCCAAACACATCCTAAGGGTCAAAATTGAATTCTAATTTTTTGAGAGGTCAATATACAATTTTCATCATGTATTAATTTATAATTTCATCATAATTTGAAATACATGTTTTTGGCCACATTGTATCTGCTAAGGTTATTAAGGTAGATAAATCAGAGATAGATGTGATCAAGTCTTTACCTTACCCCACTAGTGTGGAGGAAATTCGTTCTTTTGTTGGCCATGTAGGTTTTTATCGATGATTCATTGATGACTTTTCAAAGGTTACACAACCCTTATATAAATTGTTAGAAAAAGATGTGTCATTTAATTTTGACGAAAGTTGCAAGGAAGCATTCAACAAGTTGAAGGAAGCATTAACCATGACGCTGATCATACAGCCACCGAACTAGGAACTCCCATTCGAGATTATGTGCGACGCTAGCAACTACGTAGTGGGAGTCGTGCTTGGGAAAAAGAGTGGGAAAGACCATCATGTCATCTACTATGCCTCGAGAACACTTGATAGTGGCCAAAGCAACTATTCAAGAACGGAAAATGAACTCAAAAAAGACGCAGTTATTTCAATTTGTTCAGTGGATGGATCCTTAAACATTGTCATTCACTTGCTTGTGGGGGGAATTTCAGTCCGAAGAGAACGGCACGTAAGGTGCTGGATTGTGGCTTCTTTTGGCCATCATTGTTTCGAGACTATTGTTTGTATTGTAAAGCTTACCCGAATTGCTAAAGAACAGGTAGTTTAGGACCTAGAGATCTAATGCCACTTTACTCAATCTTTACTTGTAAATTTTTATATATATGAGGCATTCATTTCAGGGGACCTTTTCGGTTTCTTATGGTGTAGTTGAAATACAAGACGTGCTTTGGGAAAAGTACTTAATGTCAATGGACAACACCTGAAACCCTTTTTATGAGAACTTTCTAGAGCATAGCGTTGACACATTGACTCTCGAGCTTCCAACCTATCAGTTGTGATAGGGGCGTTACGTCTATCCAAAAACGTTAAAGAAAGGCGCTTTTGAAGGACAACTCCGACATAATTTAAAAATTTTGATTTTGATTTGATTTGATTTTTATTTTCATTTTTATTTATTCTCATTTATTTTTTATCTACCTAAATCCAAGATAAAAAGGTCACAGATCATAGAGGGATAGCTTCACGAGAGTTAAACCAAAGGCTTGAAAATCGAAAAAGTAGGGGTTCGTGGCATCTCCACACCGACGATGTCGCCCCTACACTGCCTCCTGCACGCCCCTACACCATTTATGGCACTCCTGCCCCAAAAACTTCGAAGCAAAAGGTGCTTTGAGGACCCTTCGCTGTGTTCAAGGGCCCCGTGCCAAAAACATCAAAGCCAACAAGGGCCAATCCGGCTCCCCCATGCCAGCCAACACCCCCACACTAGATCGAGGCAACCTTGGTGGAGCGCGCCAATCCGGTGCCCCGGCACCAAAAACTTCAAAGTTGTTCGTTTCATGTCCGCACGCCCTTGCGCCGCCTCTTACACCACCACACTAGCACCGACACCAAAGGGCATCAACACTTGTAGATCTCTTAGATTACCCAAGGTAATTGGAATATGTCATGCGAAATGAATTGCTTCAAAGGTAAGTTGAGAAGCATTCGAGTGGGTAGTTATCTATCCATCTACCGAACAAATTGCATATATTTGAACAAAACTTTTTGGTAACTATTTAATGTATTGATAATTGCATATATATATTGTAAAAGCCCATTTTTGCCCGGGCCCATACCAACAAAATAACCCAAATAATAAAATCCAAAATAAAATCCCAAGCCCATTTAACCCATCCTCAAACCCAAAACCTAAAATTAACCTAGCCCAACATCCAAGCCCAATCCCAAAACCTTAAACTCCCACTTGCCTCTTCCCACTCTCCCATGCTGTCTGCCACCAGCACCACTCCCACTCTCCCATGCTGTCTGCCACCAGCACCATCACACACCCCCATACCGTCTACCACCACCATGCCTTTTGCCGCACCTGCAAACAAGCAAAGGAAAAGGACAAAAAAAATGGAGCAATAAACATTAACAGAATATTGTATTTTTGGCTATAAAAGCCACAAGCAAAATCGAACCAGGGGGAGAAAAAAAAAGAGGGGGGACTTTTGTAACAAAAAAAAAGAGAAGATTCGGCTTTTGGAAAAAATTGAAAGAAAAGAAAAAGGGGGCTTCTTTCTTTTTACGAACACAGACACAAAAAAAACAAAAAAAATCAATACAGAAAAGCTTGAACAAAAAGTCTCCACAAGGTGATTTGATTCTCATTTTTCTTTCGATTTCGTTTCTGTTTTCTTTGATTTATCTATCGCATGAAAAACGAATAAAAGGGGGATCGATGGTATTTTGGGGAAGAATCGATTGTATTTTAGAGGAGAACCGTTTGTAAATAGGGGGCTTTCTTTTTTTTTCCTTTGTTTTCAAGAGAAACGGGTATGGATTTTTGAAGATAAAATACGCAAAAAAAAATATATATTTCTTAGGTGATTACTTGTTGCACTTTTTTTTTATTTCAATTTTTCTTCTTTCATTCGACACAAATACGAAATATAAGAGAGGACGAGAGGCTTATCGAAGTTGTATCGTGTTTTCGCTGTCGAAGGGTCTTGCTTTGTTGGTCACAATCAAATTTTGGAGAATGGTTGAAGGCTTGAGATGAGCCTTTCGGCTGAAAAGAAAAGGGGAAATGGGGAGAGTAGAGAGCATTAAGGATTTTTTTTTTAAAAAGAAAAGGGGCAAAAGTAAAAATGATTTTAAAACAGTTTTTTTTATTTTAAATAGTACAATAAAACAGCATTGGAAAGGGGAAAGTCAGCATGCGACTTGGGCCATGTGCATTGTCCCTTTAGATGGGGGATTTGTACTTTTAGTCTCTCCCCTTCGCGCCAGCTTCTAAATTGGCCCAGTTCGCATTTTATGTTCTTGTAAATTTACCCTGAAATTTGCATACTGTCCCAATTTGGCCCAGCCCAGGTGTTGCATTTAGGAGTTTGGATTTTTTTGAGCTTTTGGTCCCTCCTTATTATTCGCGTGTTCGATTTGGTCCTATTCTCTTTATCTTTATTTCGGATCTGCCCCGAATTTTTGTTTTCAATCCAATTTAATCCTTTTAGTTAATTTGCCATTTTATTATTAAAATTGATTAATTATATTTATTTATTATTTTTATTATTTTTGCTATTATTATTATTATCATTATTTTTATTCTATTATTGTTATTATTTCTCTTGTTGTTTTCATTATTATTTATATTATTGTTAGTACTATTAGTACTCTTTAGTTTATTATTATTATTATTTCGTCATTATTTTCTATTATTGTTATTAATATACTATTATTATTCTTATTAATGTATTACTATTATTTTTTTACTTTATTATTACATTACTACTATTGCTATCATCACATTATTAAACTGATTAATTTCGGATTGATTTTGTCATATTATATATTTTCTCTTTGTATATATTTACATTATTATTGCTATTACTATTATTATTATTATTATTATTAGACATAACATATATTTTATATTATTATCAACTTTAAATATTTTACATATGTTATTTCTTTTAAACTTTTGTATATATCGTTTATATGTTAATGATTTTAAATTCTATTATTGTTATTTCCTTTGAACTTTATATACATATCACTTATTTTAAATTTTATCTTAAAGTTTTACTGTGTATTATATTTATATGTAAATTTTCATCTAGACTCTTTAAAAAAAAATTCATTAAAACGAAAGAGACGTTTGATATTTGGCAATCCATGGAATTGTGCCCTAACGTGCTGGGTTTCGATTTTCTCGTTCGACCAAATAGCCGAATATCCTTTTTAAACTTTCAAAATAAGGTAATATTTCGTATTTAGAAAATTCGAGAAAATCGTGCCCTAACTTACTGAGCTTCGATTCTTCTCGCGTTGATCCTAAATAACCGAACATCCTTTTGAAATTAAAATAAATGAGGTTTAAACAAAAAAAAATAAAGGCAAGCTTACTCTCGAAAATACGATGTGTTGTATCCTAACTTACTGGACGTGACATCTTGTTACTTCGAGATAAGGAAGCATTTTCCATTTTGATTTATTTGAGTAATTTTAAAATAACAATATAAGGAGGGATTGTATTTTAAATTCTTTTTGAGTTTTTTAATTTTCGACACCAAGACATTAAGAAATCAACTAGGTACCAATTTTGGGCGTATCGAGGGTGCTAACCCTTCCTCGTGCGTAACCGACTCCCGAACCTGTTTTTGGATTTCGTAGACCAAACTCGTTGTTTTAATAAAATCAAATTGTTTATCAAAAACAACCATTTTACGAGGTGACCCGATCACACCTCATCAAAAAAGATTGGTGGCGACTCCCAATTTCGTTTCATTTTCAAAATCTAAGTCGACCCCGTTTTCATCCAAAAAATGGTGTCAACAGCTTGGCGACTCCACTGGGGACAATAAGAGAGTCAAGCCACGTGTTGATTATTTCTTGTCTTTTTGTCGAAAGTTGAAAATTCGATTTAAATTTACGATCCTCTCATTGCATCTCTTTTGTTTTGAGTTATATTTTTTATCGTGTTCTGTATTTTATTTTATACCTCCGCACATTGCATTGCATGACCGCTGGTCATACCCTTTTAAGTGGGAGTGAGAAACTACGCCTTCGTGAGGTTTTCACCTCCGCATAGGATAGTGAATCGCTTCCGGGATACATCCGTACCTATGTCTTCGTGAGATTTTCATCTCCGCATGGCCATAGGGAAATGTATTCCCCTGAACTGAACTCGGTCCATATGAGCCTATAATGGGTGAGGATCGAGGAATCTGCTGGTTCAGGTACCCTTACTCTAGAACCAAACCACATATAGAGAGACCTAGGAGCCTACCCTACGTAGAGCCACTCCAAACCCCTAGTGGTCACCCGAATTGCTTTATTTGTTATTTATTCTGCACTAACGTGTTTTGTTTTTTTGTTTATAATTGCATTGTATTACATCATCCTAGGAAGGAGGTGTTGATTCATATTTGATTGCTAAATAGAATAGTTTGTCATAAGAAAACAAATTTTTTTGATAAAGTGGATTATAACACGGTTGTCTAAATATGGTCCAAGTGAATACATGAAAGAAGGCTGATAGTCCGGGAAGAAATACAAGACTTTGCTTCATTGCCTAAAGACAGAAACTAACAAAGATTATTCGAGAGCTGTCATGTCTTGACTTTCTTAAAAGAGCTGAAAAGTATCATAGAAATAAGTGAGCAACGAGTCGCAGCCTGGATCAAGCAAAAAAAGGAGTTAATATAGACATCTCTTGGAGAATTCGTCAGACTCGACCATAAGATCCAGATATGAAGAGGAAGAAAGGTGTCTTCACTTGGAATATGAGAGAAAGACCGTGTATGTAGTCCGTTTTATGTAAAGGAATTTGTTTTCTAGAAAAGTTGTTCCAATGAAATTAAATTCAGAATCAATGTCTTCCTTTCTTTTTGCATTCATGCATTTGCATTACATTACATCAAAGAAAAGAATGTGTTGATTCGAAATTCGATTCCTAAATAGAATAGTTTGTCATAAGGAAGCGAATTTCTTGATAAAGTGGATTATAGTGCGGTCGCCTGAATATAGTCGGAGTAAACACGATGAGAGAAAGCTGGTAGTTCACGGAGGAATACATAATGTAATTTCTAGAGATTCAAGCCAACGAAGGCATGACGAGAGAAAGCCGGAAGTCCACGAAGGAATACATGACTTGATTTAATTGCCAACGAAGATTATCCAAGAGCTGGCACTTTTTGATGAGTATCATGGAGATAAGCGAGCAAGAGATCGAGGCTCAGATTAAGCAGTAAGGAGCTAGCAAATGCATCTTTTGGAGAATTTATAGGGTTTAACCATGAAGAAAATATCAGCGTTTACTTGGACTATGAAGGGCAATACCACATATGTAAGCTATTTTCATGTAAAAAAATCTGTCTTTTAGAAAAATTATTCTAATAGAATTAAATTTAGAATCAACGCCTTCCTTTCTTTTGCATTCATTTCATGCATTTGCATTGCATTGCTTTATTTTGCATTAGACTTTCCCTAAAAGGACCCTAATTAGGTAAAATTATCCCAGTTAACTTGGAAACCGACAAAAGTCAAATGACTAGGCATCTTTACGTTACACGATAATGAGCAAAGAGTTGTAATGCCTTGAACAAGTCAAAAGCCTGAAAGAAATATCGAGGAATTTCAATGATATATCCGAAAAGGGAACTGAGGAATAAAAGTCTCCAAACTTTTACATATTTGGGAGTGTTTTGAACAATGGGACTGTGGAAGAGATCCCTGTATTTTTAGAGCTAATCTAGAGTAATATTCAGAACACTTGTTGCCCTAAGCCTGGGGGTGATAAGAATCTTTTGTAAAAGGCACATGTCCAAAATCTAATTTTAGTGAAAACTTATCATTCAGTTTCATCTTGAGCAAATATTCTTTCATTCTTTTCATTCCCTTTATAATCATACTATGCATACAAGTATTCTTAGATTCTTTTATTTGGGCCTCCATTTGTTCCAATAACAGGTCTTCAGATATTAACGAGATGAGCGACGCTGTTACGAATTCAGAGTCTCTATTTGAACAAGACATGAGTATAGATGATCCTCAAGATTTTGAAGGTGACCAAGACAGCGTTTTATCTCCGGATTTGTTAAGAATGATGAAAGAAGAAGAAAAACAAATTCTACCCTATAAGGAATCAGTAGAAGTTGTGATCTTAGAAGAGGGCAGAGAGGTAAAAGTTGGCGCTTGCATTGCCAAGGAAACAAGGCAAGACCTTGTTGAGTTGCTTCAAGAGTTTAAAGATGTCTTCGCATGGTCCTACCAAGATATGCCAGGGTTAAGTACTGAATCGTGGTACACTGATTGCCTATAAAGGAAGAATGCAAACCAGTCCAACAAAAGCTTCGAAGGATGAGGCCTGATGTCTTGCTAAAAATAAAGGAAGAAGTTAAGAAGCAATTTGATGCTGGTTTCTTACAGGTGGTCAAGTACTCAGAATGGGTAGCCAATATAGTCCCTGTTCCTAAGAAAGATGGGAAGGTGCGAATGTGTGTGGACTACAGAGACTTGAACAAAGCCAGCCCAAAAGATAATTTCCCACTGCCTCATATCGATACCTTGGTAGACAACACGGTCGGATACTCACTGTTCTCTTTCATGGATGGTTTCTCCGGGTATAACCAAATTAAGATGCTTTCTGAAGACAGGGAGAAGACCACATTCATAACGATATGGGGGACGTTTTGTTATAAAGTAATGCCTTTTGGGTTTGAAAAATCGGGAGCAACGTATCAGAGAGTCATGGTAGCATTATTCCATGATATGATGCATAAATAGATAGAAGTTTATGTTGATGACATGATCGCAAAATCCAGAACAGAAGGGGAACACGTGCAAGTTCTGAGAAAACTGTTTCTAAGGTTAAGGAAGTTCCAGCTAAAACTTAACCCAGCCAAGTGTACTTTCAGGGCTAGATCAGGAAAATTACTAGGATTCTTAGTCAGCGAAAAGGGAATTGAAATTGACCCAGGCAAAGTTAAGGCCATACAAGAATTACCTCCGCTAAGTACTCAAAAAGAAGTTCGGGGTTTCCTAGGAAGACTAAATTACATCGCTCGATTCATTTCACAATTAACTAAGAAATGTGACCCCATATTCCGTCTTCTTAAGAAACACAATCCAGGTGTATGGGATAAGGAGTGCCAGAAAACTTTCGAAAGAGTTAAACATTACTTGTCCAACGCCCCAGTACTGATGCCACCTTGCCCTGACAAGCCGCTGATATTATACTTGGCAGTATTTGAGAATTCCATGGGGTGCGTGCTCGGCCAACATGATGAGTCAGGACGAAAAGAAAGAGCGATCTATTATCTCAGTAAGAAGTTCACTGAATGCGAAACGAGATATTCGCCAATTGAAAAATTATGTTGCGCATTGGTTTGGACTACTCGGAGATTGAGATAATACATGTTGTACCATACGACTTGGTTAATCTCAAAGTTAAACCCTCTGAAATACATGATGGAGTCAACTGCTCTAAACGGAAGGATGGCCCGATGGCAAATTCTACTATCTGAATTTGACATAACCTATGTGAATCAAAAGGCTGTAAAAGGGAGCGCGATAGCAGATTTTCTAGCAAGTAGAGCCTTGGACGATTATGAGCCTTTGAACTTTGATTTCCCAAATGAGGATCTGATGTATGTGGCAGCTACTGAAGCAAGCACACAAGAAGGCAATACTTGGAAATTAAATTTTGACGGAGCCTCAAATGCCATGGGCAACGGGATTGGGGCAGTCTTGGTATCTCCAAACAGTGATCATTATCCTTTTACCAGTAAACTAGATTTTGATTGCACGAATAACATGGCGAAATATGAAGCATGTATCATGGGAATCCACGCGGCTATGGAACGCAAAATCAAGGTACTTGAGGTATATGGGGATTCGGCATTGGTAATTTATCAGCTCAAAGGCGAATGGGAAACAAGAGACCCTAAGTTGATTAGTTACCGAAGGGTAGTCCTAGAATTGATTGAGGAGTTTGACGACATCACTTTTGTTATCTCCTACGAGACTAGAATCAGATGGCCGACGCTTTAGCTACATTGGCTTCCATGATCAAAGTAAATAGACCAGAGGATGTGAAGCCTATCCAAATGAGCATTTATGATGCTCCAGCCCACTGTTGTAACATTGACGAGGAAGAAGAAAAGGACGACAACCCTTGGTATCAGGACATATTGCGATACGTGAAAAATCGTGAATACCCAAACCAAGCAACTGAGAATGACAAGAGAATGTTGAGGAGGCGGGCCAGTGATTACGTCTTAGATGGAGAGATCCTGTACAAAAGAGGAAAAGATCAGGTGCTGTTAAGATGTGTGGACGCTGTGGAGGCCAAGCAGATCTTGGAAGAAGTCCATGATGGTATTTGTGGAACACACGCTAACGGTTTCACAATGGCCAGACAAATCATGAGATTTGGATATTATTGGTCTACCATGGAAGGAGACTGCATCAAATATGCTAAGAAGTGCCATAAATGCCAGATTTACGGAGACAAAAATCATGTGCCTCCATCACCTCTTCACGTCATGACTTCCCCATGGCCTTTCTCCATGTGGGGCATGGACGTCATTGGGCCGATATCGCCAAAGGCTTCAAACGGACATCGTTTCATTTTTGTAGTGATTGACTACTTTACTAAGTGGGTAGAGGCTACTTCTTACGCCAACGTCACAAAGGCAGCTGTCAGCAAGTTTTTAAAGAAGGAAATCATATGTCGGTATGGAATGCCCGAAAGGATTATATCTGACAACGCATTAAATTTGAATAATAGCACGATAGCAGAGGTTTGTAGTCAATTCAAGATCAAGCACCATAACTCATCGCCATATCGTCCGAAGATGAATGGTGCGGTGGAGGCAGCCAATAAAAATATCAAAAAGATTGCGGGGAAAATGACTGAAACCTATAGAGATTGGCACGAGAAGTTACCATTCGCCCTCTATGCTTATCGAACGTCCGTCAGGACTTCTACCGGGGCAACACCATTCTCTTTGGTTTATGGAATGGAGGCAGTGCTACCAATTGAGGTTGAAATTCCCTCTCTCCGAGTTTTTTCAGAACTAAAGTTAGACGAAGCAGAATGGGTCCAATCCCGATATGATCAGCTGAACTTGATTGAAGAAAAGAGGTTAAGAGCTATCCGTCATGGTCAAATGTACCAGAAACGAATGATGCGAGCTTACAATAAGAAAGTTTGTCCTAGAAACTTCCACAAGGGGGACCCGATATCAAAGAAGATCCTTCCCATACGAAGGAGACTTCAGAAGAAAGTGGATGCCAAGCCAGAAGGACCTTATGTGGAAGGCTTTATTTGGGAGAGTATCGGTATGACCAAGATAGATGGCAAGAACTTGCCTAATCTTGAGAATTTTGATTCAAGGAACAAATACTTCACTTAAAAAAAAGAAAATTAATGAAAAGAAGAAAAGAAAAATGAGTGAAAAAAGGAGAGGCCAAGGTGAAAACCCACAAAGGGCGCCTTGAGACCAAAGGGGCTTGAGTTGAAAACCCAAAAAAGGGCGACTCAAATTTTGGATCAAATTGGGGCATGAGGCGATCAGAGCAGCTCAAATTTTGATCAAATCGGGGCATGTAATGATCTTGCTATACCTGATTCAACAGGAAAGGGTAGGTAGCATCTTGGGGCATCGACAAAGTCTTGTAGATCTCCTAAACACATGTCAAACACAGAATGGTCTTTCAAAGAGTTGGTACAGAGAAGTTCAAGCTACGATATCTGGGGCATCTTGTCCTCATACTATTTTTTTCTTGGAATACTTCATTCTTTTTCAAGATACGTGTTCCCAATTAATTCCCCTTTTATTCTTGCTATCCTTGATAGTTTATTCATTTTGAGCTATGCTCTCAAATCAATTCTATTTTATCTATCGTTATGATCTTTTGCAAGCATGTTGCATTGAATAATGATTAATGGACTAATAAAACTTTCACGAAGGAAGTTTTGCATATTACTCTGAAAAGTTTCTAAATAATATAGGAGCCTGAAGCGGGACAATTGTTTAGAACACTCCAAATTTAAAGGTTGGAAATTTGGGAAGGAATAGTCTAAATTTAGACTTTCTCTTTGGATTTTTGTTGTCAAATGCGTTGATTGACAAGACGCCATGTTGGTGACAAAGCTTGAATAAACAAGAAAGTGATGACCTTCAGGCAATAAGAAGAGGTTACCTCGGGAAGGAGAACCCTCGTTTGCGCATGAGTTTTTGGTACGACACCTTGGGAATGATGTAAGGGACCAGGAGGATTTAAATCTTATACCCTTGAATGGCGATAGGAGAAGATTGAAAAAAGCCATATCTTTCTACCCTTGGGTTACAGTAGGAGATTGATAGTACAAATTTTATGTCACAATGGATTGAACTACGATGTTCACAGTGGGGGGCAATCAGATTACGTGTTTCTTTGGAAATGCCGGCTGGTCAAGAAGGCGTTGCGACACGTTAGTGATAAAGCCTTAATAAGCTTTTGAGCGATGATAACCTAAGCATTAAGGAATCATTTTCATGACATTCTACATTCATTCAAATGTCATTCACGCACATCTAGTTAGGAACATTTGATCCATTCTGATCATGCCATCCTAATCATTAGGCATAATTAGGTTCATTATACAGGTCATGTTCCCTAGAGAACAGATCAGTAAAAATCGAAGACAAACCTTGCCTCTCTCGTTTGTAGCAGAGTTGGTTGAAGATAGCAAATCTTGCCTTCCTGCATTGACAGCGAAGCAGATCGAAGACAAACCTTGCCTCTCTTGTTTGTAGCAGAGCTGGTTGAAGATAATAGATCTTACCTTCCTGTATTTGGCAGCGAAGCAGATCGAAGATGGCCGATTTTACCTCCCTGACTACAGTGGAGTACATTGAAGCCGATAATTCTATCTCCCTGTATTTGGCAGTGGAATAGATTGAAGATTGCAGATCTTGCCTTCCTGTATTTGGCAGCGAAGCATATCAAAGATGGCAGATTTTACCTCCCTGACTACAGTGGAGTACATTGAAGCCGATAACTCTATCTCCCTGTATTTGGCAGTAAAATAGATTGAAGATTGCAGATCTTGCCTTCCTGTATTTGGCAGCGAAGCAGATCGAAGATGGCAGATTTTACCTCCCTGACTACAGTGGAGTACATTGAAGCCGATATTCTATCTCCCTGTATTTGGCAGTGGAATAGATTGAAGATTGCAGATCTTGCCTTCCTGTATTTGGCAGCGAAGCAGATCAAAGATGGCAGATTTTACCTCTCTGACTACAGTGGAGTATATTGAAGCCGATAATTCTACCTCCCTGTATTTGGCAGTGGAATAGATTGAAGATTGCAGATCTTGCCTTCCTGTATTTGGCAGCGAAGCAGATCAAAGATGGCAGATTTTACCTCCCTGACTACAGTGGAGTACATTGAAGCCGATAATTCTATCTCCCTGTATTTGGCAGTGGAATAGATTGAAGATTGCAGATCTTGCCTTCCTGTATTTGGCAGCGAAGCAGATCAAAGATGGCAGATTTTACCTCCCTGACTACAGTGGAGTACATTGAAGCCGATAATTCTATCTCCCTGTATTTGGTAGTGGAATAGATTGAAGATTGCAGATCTTGCCTTCCTGTATTTGGCAGCGAAACAGATCAAAGATGGCAGATTTTACCTCCCTGACTACAGTGGAGTACATTGAAACCGATAATTCTATCTCCCTGTATTTGGCAGTGGAATAGATTGAAGATTACAGATCTTATCTCCCTAAGCAGTAGTGGAGTAGATCAAAGATGGCAGATTTTACCTCCCTGACTACAGTGGAGTACATTGAAGCCGATAACTCTATCTCCCTGTATTTGGCAGTGGAATAGATTGAAGATCGAAGATGGCAGATTTTACCTTCCTGACTACAGTGGAGTACATTGAAGCCGATAACTCTATCTCCCTGTATTTGGCAGTGGAATAGATTGAAGATCGAAGATGGCAGATTTTACCTTCCTGACTACAGTGGAGTACATTGAAGCCGATAACTCTATCTCCCTGTATTTGGCAGTGGAATAGATTGAAGATCAAAGATGGCAGATTTTACCTCCATGTGACTACAGTGGAGTACATTGAAGCCGATAACTCTATCTCCCTGTATTTGGCAGTGGAATAGATTGAAGATCGAAGATGGCAGATTTTACCTCCCTGACTACAGTGGAGTACATTGAAGCCGATAACTCTATCTTCCTGTATTTGGCAGTGGAATAGATTGAAGATCGAAGATGGCAGAGTTTACCTCCCTAACTACAGTGGAGTACATTGAAGCCGATAACTCTATCTCTCTGTATTTGGCAGTGGAATAGATTGAAGATTACAGATCTTATCTCCCTAAGCAATAGTGGAGCAGGTTGAAGACGGCGGATTTTACCTCCCTAATTACAGTGGAGTACATTGAAGCTGGTAGTTCTATCTCCCTGGGCAACAGTGGAATAGATCGAAGATTACAGATCTTATCTCCCTAAGCAATAGTGGAGCAGGTCGAAGATGGCAGATTTTACCTCCCTGACTACAGTGGAGTACATTGAAGCCGATAACTCTATCTCCCTGTATTTGGCAGTGGAATAGATTGAAGATTACAGATCTTATCTCCCTAAGCAATAGTGGAGCAGGTCGAAGACGACGGATTTTACCTCCCTGATTACAGTGGAGTACATTGAAGCTGGTAGTTCTATCTCCCTGGGCAACAGTGGAATAGATCGAAGATTACAGATCTTATCTCCCTAAGCAATAGTGGAGCAGGTCGAAGACGGCGGATTTTACCTCCCTGATTACAGTGGAGTACATTGAAGCTGGTAGTTCTATCTCCCTGGACAACAGTGGAATAGATCGAAGAAAACAACATTCAGTCTTATCTCCCTAAGCAGTAGTGGAGCAGACGAAGAAAACAACAAATCTCATTCCCATGGAGTTGCAGCAGAATAGATTTAAGTCATGTTTCTCTGGAGCGCAGTGAAGTGGATTGAAGCAACGAGACACAGCAGAACAGAATAAGGCTAC
Organism: Gossypium hirsutum; assembly: GCF_007990345.1. NCBI lineage: Eukaryota > Viridiplantae > Streptophyta > Magnoliopsida > Malvales > Malvaceae > Gossypium > Gossypium hirsutum. The sequence goes on along the minus strand of NC_053437.1, from coordinate 5,681,290 downwards.
TTGAAGAAGATGAGCACCAAAAAGTCAAGACTCGGCAAGACCGGGCAAAATTGGCCCTTTTGATGTCATTGCTCTATTCTCGTTACACGAAAATGAGCAAAGAGGGGCAGCTGTAAAAGCCCATTTTTGCCCGGGCCCATACCAACAAAATAACCCAAATAATAAAATCCAAAATAAAATCCCAAGCCCATTTAACCCATCCTCAAACCCAAAACCTAAAATTAACCTAGCCCAACATCCAAGCCCAATCCCAAAACCCTAAACTCCCACTTGCCTCTTCCCACTCTCCCATGCTGTCTGCCACCAGCACCACTCCCACTCTCCCATGCTGTTTGCCACCAGCACCATCACACACCCCCATACCGTCTACCACCACCATGCCTTTTGCCGCACCTGCAAACAAGCAAAGGAAAAGGACAAAAAAATGGAGCAATAAACATTAACAGAATATTGTATTTTTGGCTATAAAAGCCACAAGCAAAATCGAACCAGGGGGAGAAAAAAAAGAGGGGGGGACTTTTGTAACAAAAAAAAAGAGAAGATTCGGCTTTTGGAAAAAATTGAAAGAAAAGAAAAAGGGGGCTTCTTTCTTTTTACGAATACAGACACAAAAAAAAAACAAAAAAATCAATACAGAAAAGCTTGAACAAAAAGTCTCCACAAGGTGATTTGATTCTCATTTTTCTTTCGATTTCGTTTCTGTTTTCTTTGATTTATCTATCGCATGAAAAACGAATAAAAGGGGGGATCGATGGTATTTTGGGGAAGAATCGATTGTATTTTAGAGGAAACCGTTTGTAAATAAGGGGCTTTCTTTTTTTTTCCTTTGTTTTCAAGAGAAACGGGTATGGATTTTTGAAGATAAAATATGCAAAAAAAATATATATATTTCTTAGGTGATTACTTGTTGCACTTTTTTTTATTTCAATTTTTCTTCTTTCATTCGACACAAACACGAAATATAAGAGAGGACGAGAGGCTTACCGAAGTTGTATCGTGTTTTCGCTGTCGAAGGGTCTTGCTTTGTTGGTCACAATCAAATTTTGGAGAATAGTTGAGGGCTTGAGATGAGCCTTTCGGCTGAAAGGAAAAGGGGAAATGGGTTGAGTAGAGAGCATTAAGGATTTTTTTTAAAAAAAAAAGAAAAGGGGCAAAAGTAAAAATGATTTTAAAACAGTTTTTTTTATTTTAAATAGTACAATAAAACAGCATTGGAAAGGGGAAAGTCAGCATGCGACTTGGGCCATGTGCATTGTCCCTTTAGATGGGGGATTTGCACTTTTAGTCTCTCCCCTTCGCGCCAGCTTCTAAATTGGCCCAGTTCGCATTTTATGTTCTTGTAAATTTATCCTGAAATTTGCATACTGTCCCAATTTGGCCCGGCCCAGGTGTTGCATTTAGGAGTTTGGATTTTTTTGAGCTTTTGGTCCCTCCTTATTATTCGCGTGTTCGATTTGGTCCTATTCTCTTTATCTTTATTTCGGATCTGCCCCGAATTTTTATTTTCAATCCAATTTAATCCTTTTAGTTAATTTGCCATTTTATTATTAAAATTGATTAATTATATTTATTTATTATTTTTATTATTTTTGCTATTATTATTATTATCATTATTTTTATTCTGTTATTGTTATTATTTCTCTTGTTGTTTTCATTATTATTTATATTATTGTTAGTACTATTAGTACTCTTTAGTTTATTATTATTATTATTATTTCGTCATTATTTTCTATTATTGTTATTAATATACTATTATTATTCTTATTAATGTATTACTATTATTTTTTTACTTTATTATTACATTATTACTATTGCTATCATCACATTATTAAACTGATTAATTTCGGATTGATTTTGTCATATTATATATTTTCTCTTTGTATATATTTACATTATCATTGCTATTACTATTATTATTATTATTATTATTATTATTATTAGACATAACATATATTTTATATTATTATCAACTTTAAATATTTTACATATGTTATTTCTTTTAAACTTTTGTATATATCGTTTATATGTTAATGATTTTAAATTCTATTATTGTTATTTCCTTTGAACTTTATATACATATCACTTATTTTAAATTTTATCTTAAAGTTTTACTGTGTATTATATTTATATGTAAATTTTCATCTAGACTCTTTTAAAAAAAATTCATTAAAACGAAAGAGACGTTTGATATTTGGCAATCCATGGAATTGTGCCCTAACGTGCTGGGTTTCGGTTTTCTCGTTCGACCAAATAGCCGAATATCCTTTTTAAACTTTCAAAATAAGGTAATATTTCGTATTTAGAAAATTCGAGAAAATCGTGCCCTAACTTACTGAGCTTCGATTCTTCTCGCGTTGATCCTAAATAACCGAACATCCTTTTGAAATTAAAATAAATGAGGTTTAAACAAAAAAAAATAAAGGCAAGCTTACTCTCGAAAATACGATGTGTTGTATCCTAACTTACTGGACGTGACATCTTGTTACTTCGAGATAAGGAAGCATTTTCCATTTTGATTTATTTGAGTAATTTTAAAATAACAATATAAGGAGGGATTGTATTTTAAATTCTTTTTGAGTTTTTTAATTTTCGATACCAAGACATTAAGAAATCAACTAGGTACCAATTTTGGGCGTATCGAGGGTGCTAACCCTTCCTCGTGCGTAACCGACTCCCGAACCTGTTTTTGGATTTCGTAGATCAAACTCGTTGTTTTAATAAAATCAAATTGTTTATCAAAAACAACCATTTTACGAGGTGACCCGATCACACCTCATCAAAAAAGATTGGTGGCGACTCCCAATTTCGTTTCATTTTCAAAATCCAAGTCGACCCCGTTTTCATCCAAAAAATTGTGTCAACATATATATATATATATGCCCCCAAGTACCAAATATTTAATGTATTGATAATTGCTTACATTGAACATAAATTTAATTTAAGAACGAAAGAAAGAAAAATAACAAACACAAAACTGAACATAATATAATATTATGGGATAAATAGATAACTCCCAAAAGTGTTAGATTATCATTCATATTAAAAGTTGTGCTCAATACTTGCATTTTTTAAATAATAGGAATGCATTGTGCCATTTTCATGCCGTTTATAGATGGATAAAAAGAAGTCTATTTGAACCTTATATTATCATTCATTTACTGAAACAGGGAGCTAAGTTTCTTATCAAATTAAGCCATTCCTTTGCCATTTTCTAGCTTTTACCGGACAATGAAATGAGGCATGAATTCTGTCCACAACATACATACATTTCATGGAACCTTAATTTGTGGTTCTAAGAGAAGCAAACTAAGTTGTAGGTAAAGAAATCATATTGAGAAGAGAGATGGAACATTTGAACTTTCTATGTAAAATTTTCAATTAAGAAAACGATTCAACAGACTGTGAAAACTTGAATGTTGATAATGGCAAAGTGTCTCAAAGAAAACAGAAGAATAAAAAAAAAGAACACACAGATTTTATGTAGAAACCCTTGCAAGAAAAAATCAATGGTAGAGAAGAAATTATTCACTATGTCGAATTTGAATGATTACAAAAAGAGTAGACTATGTCTATTTATAGGTTTATGAAACCATATTCTAATCAAAATCAAATAAATGTAATGCAGTAAGGTTAAAACACCTTATTCTAATCAACACCAAACAGAAAAAGTATACTTTTGATTTATTATATTATTCAAAGATTGTAATATTTTATTTAAACTATGGCATGAGAATTAGGACTTAAGTTTTTTTTTATTAAGCATGACATTTCATTTGAACATGCAATATATTAGGCTATGATTGTTACATAATATGCTTGAACCTAATTTTTATTAAACACTTTAATACCATTTTTTTCGCTGCTAGATGAGAATTAAAATGTAAGGGATAATAAGACATTTAAACTAAGTTTTCTACTAAATTAGATAATCTTTTAACTCAACTCTTTTTAAAAATTTCGATAACCCTATTAGGCCATCACAGTAGTTGATATAGTCTCCCGAATTCGAAATTTAACATTTAAATCAAGTCGAGAAAGTTACCTAAAGTATTCATCATTGCCTTTACCTCTAACAAATTTCATTTAAGGAAAAAAAAAATAGCATACATTGGATAATTATTTTTAAGTTTGAGTGATTGTAAGATATATAATTTTGGATTTAAATCATTTTCATTGACCATTAAGTTAAATGCAATTATCAAATATTTGATAAGTTATATATAAAAGTAATAACTCTAAAACTTTAAGTAGTGAACAATATATTTGGCTTCAATTTTTTTTAAAATTAACTATCCAATTCTATTTTGTATTTAAAATAAATTATTAATAAAATATTTTCTCACTAATATCAATGTCATAATTTTAAAGTGAAATTCATTAATTGATTAAAATATTAACAAAATATATTACCATTTGCTTGAAAGTTATTAATATTCTTATTAAGTAAAATTTCTTAATTATTCATTTTTATTAAATTAAATATTAACTAATTTTTCTATAGTTATCATATTTACATTGAATAATCAATCACTATTTTACCTTTTAAAATATATGACAATCAATAAAACAACAATTTTATCTCAATTTTTATTAAAAGTATTTATTTATTTTTAATTACAATTAAGATTTAAGTCTTTATTAAATTATATTAATAGGTTTTTATATTAATTTAAATATATACTTTAATGTATAACTAAATCATTGTTAATATTATTTTTATTAAATTAAAAATTGAATGACTTTTTCTATAATCATTATATTTACATTGAACAATCAAAAACTATTTTACCTTTTAAAATACACCTGGTAATATTCAATAAAAAAATAATTTATCTCAATTTTTTATTAAAAATATTCATTATTTTAATTACCGTTAACTTTGAAGTCTTTATTGAAGTAGAATTTCTTGAGATTAAATATTTTTATATTTATTTAAATATATAGTTTAATATAGAAATTATTAGAACGGTAAAACAACATCTATAAATCATTGTTAATATAACATAAAGTATTTATATATTTACTTTATGATTGAACAGTGTATATTTGTTATACCCTCAAATGCCGATAAATAGGTAAAAAGAATTAAGAGGTAATTTAAAAGAAAAACGGAACGGTAAGTTAAAAGAATTAAAAGATGAATATTAATTTTTTTTTATTTTTGGAATTTAACTTTTTAATTTAATCGTTAAAATTGAATTTCATTAAGTGTGATGACGTGACACTTTGAAGTTGTATAATTTCATCACTTACAAATAGAAAAAAATTTAGATGATGTAGTATAATCTCAAATTTTCATATCATCATAACTTCATGAAATCCAAGCTTGGGACCAAATTGGGAAAAATTATCAAGTTTCAAAATTAATGTGGATTTAAAATATTTAGGGATTGAACTAAGTGATGGCATGATGGTTAAGGATGTTCATCACTCCAGATGTGGCCTGGGTTTAAGTTGCGCTAGTTGCATTTGTTGTTCGGGTTTTGTCCTGTTATTATAATTCACAAAAATATATATATTTTTAGGGATCAAGGTGAAACTTTGTTTCGCAAGTCTCTCTCAATCATTCTTACAAGCTACCATGGTCTTTCTGTTGTGAATACAATATATGCCATGCTAATTCCTAACACAATTCCACATTCATACCTCATCATTGCAAGTTTCAAAATAAAAGCTATTCCATTTCCATGACCTTTTTCATCTTGCGCTGCTTCTGGTATTTCATCATTGTTACATTCCTTCGGTAATGGGAGTCCACACAAAGCCAAGTTCCCTAGATAAGAGTCGTCTTCAAATGTATCAAATTGCTTGCCACTGGGAATAGGTCCGACAAGATTATTGTTTGAAAACCTTAACACTTCAAGAAATGTCAAATTTTTCAATTCAGAAGGGATTCTGCCACTCAGCTTGTTAAATGAGAGATCTAATGATTCAAGTTCTTTCAAATTCCCAAATGACAGTGGGATAGAACAAGTCAGGCAATTACTAGAGAGACTGAGTGCATGAAGCAATCTAAGCTCTCCAACTGCCTTAGGAATTTCTCCATGGAATCTATTGTCCAACAAATCTATAAGTTCTTTTATTTTAAACTCTAGCTACAAACCTTTTATTGTTAACAGAACAAAGTATGAAAGTAAATCATATTCATGACCAACTTCTTCTTTCAGAGCCTTGAGATTTTGGAAGAACTCGGTTGGCAATAAGCCGGTGAAATCATTATGAGAGAGATCAACCATTTGCAGTCTGGAGAAGGAAAAAGTGGTTGTGGAGACTTGCATGGAACCGTAAAATCTATTAGATCTCAAAATAAGAGCTTACAGCTTGGGAAACATGCCTAACCAATGAGGAAAGGTATCACTTAAGTTGTTGTTTGCAACATCGAGAAGTACTAGTTCACTGCAATTAATCAAAGATAACGACAATATCCCTTCCAATTGATTTTCATTAAGGGCAAGATATCTCAATTTATTATTTGGATTCCAGTTCCCAATTTCCTCTGGAATTCTGCTACTAATGCCGCAGCTTAAAGCATCAAAATATAGAAGAGAAACCGACAGATTTCCTATAGAAGCCGGAAGGTAACCACTGATTAATGGATTTCTTTCAAATGACAAGAAAGCCAAGTCATTGTAGTTGGCTAATACTGATAGAAAGCTACTTTTCGAGGATGACAGTGTGCTGCTTAAATCATTATTCGCTATGTCCAACGCTTTTAGATATCTTAGATTACCGAAGGTAATTGGAATATGTCTTGCAAAATCAATTACTTAAAAGGTAAAGATATGTAAGTTGAAAGGCATTCGAGTGGGTAGTTATCTATCCATCCACTGAACAAATTCAACATTCAACCTGATCATATCACCCCTTTCCCAATTATCTAATCCATTGGGTTGGGTTCTACTCCTAATTATCACAATGATCAAAAACTAAAAAATGTTATATATTCAACTTCTTCTTTTAGAGTCTTGAGATTCCAAGAGTGGACTTCACAGATGTGTTCTCCCCAATTGTGAAGCATAGTTCAATTCGAGCTTTGCTTGGTATTGTGGTCATGTATGATTTGGAGCTTGAGCAGTTAGATGTAAAAATTATATTTTTGCATGGAGAACTTGAGGAGGATATTTACATGCAACAACTAGAGGGTTTTATAGTCTCAGAAAAAGATGACTATGTTTGCTTGCTGAAAAAGTCCTTGTACGGTTTGAAACAGTCACCAAGACAGTGGTACAAGAGGTTTTATTCTTTTATGACTTCTCATAATTTCAAAAGAAGTAACTTTGACAATTGTGTTTACTTTAAGAAAAATAGTGATGGTTCTTTTGTGGGTCTACTCCTTTATGTTGATGACATATTGATAGCAACGAAAGATAAATGAGAGATAAGAAAGGTTAAAGCCCAACTAAGCAAAGAATTTGAGATGAAAAATTTGAGACCAACAAAGAAGATACTTCGTATGGAGATTCTCAGCGATAGAAAAACAAGTAAATTGTACCTAAGTCAGAAGGGGTACATTGAGAAAGTTCTTTGCAGGTTCAATATGTAAAGTGCTAAGCCTGTTAGTACTTCTTTAGCAACCCATTTCAGACTTTCATCGACTATGTCTCCATAATCAGATGATGAGATTGAGTACATGTCACATGTTCCATACTCTAGTGTAGTGGGATCTCTCATGTTCCATACTCTAGTCCAATGGGATCTTTCATGTATGCTATGGTTTGTTCATGTCCAGATATATCATATGCAGTTAGTGTAGTTAGCAGATACATGACGAATCTTGGTAAAGAATATTAGAAAGCAGTTCAGTGGATTTTAAGATACTTACGAGGTACTACTGATGTTTGCTTATAGTTTGGAAGAACTAGAGATGAAGTCATTGAGTGTGTTGATGTTGATTTTGTTGGAGACCTTGATAGAAGAAGATCGCTCACAGGTTATGTCTTTACAATTGGAGGTTGTGCAATCAGTTGGAAAGCCACTTTGCAAACTAAAGCCATTTTTTCTACCACTGAAGCTGAGTACATGGTGATTACAGAGGCTTGTAAAGAAGCCATTTGGTTGAAGGGGTTCTTTAGTGAACTCAATGAAAACCTTCAAATCAGTACAGTATTTTGTGACAGTCAGAGTGCCATCTTCCTTACAAAAGATCAAATGTTTCATGAGAGAACAAAACAAAACACATTGATGTTCGGTATCATTTTGTTCGTGATATTATTGCTCGTGGTGATATTGTTATGAGCAAAATTAGTACTCATGAAAATCCTATAGATATGATGACTAAGTCACTTCCTATAACCAAGTTTGAGCATTGCTGAAACTTGGGTGGTGTTCATTGTTGAAGTTAAACCCTTAAGGGGTTTTATGGAAGAGGAGGAGAATTTGTTCGTTGAGAGTTCGCAATGAAGAACTTGTTCATTGAGAATTCGTGTCAAGGTGGAGATTGTTAGAATTGAGTGGTCTGAATCCTTATTTAAATAAAATACAGTGGTAAAATAAAATAAAAGTAAAATCTATATAGATCTACACTTCTTTTATTTTATTTTAGAATAAGGTTTTTTAAACCTTATTAAACTCCATCTATTTGATATTGATTAGAATAAGGTGTTTGAATCTTACTACACTCCTATTAGAATATAATTTTACAAGACTATAAATAGACATAGTCTACTCCTTTTATAATCATTTGAATTCGACATAGTGAATTTTCTTCTCTGCCCGTGATTTTTTCCTAAAAGGATTTCCACGTAAAAATTTGATTGTTCTTTATTTTTTTTCTTTCTCTTTTCTTTGAGATATATTGTCATTACCGACATTTTATTTTTACAAATATTTGCTTGATTAAATAAAATACGAATAATAGTTAAAATTTATATTTGTTTTAGAAAAAGAAAAGAATTGAGGCTTTCCTACCCACCAAAGATAATTACTATTAATAAAACTCTTAATCGAGTTGGTGTTACGGGTTAATCGAATATAAACTCGGTTAGAAAATGACTAACATGTCTTTTTATTAAATGATTACTATTATTATTTTGATGACCTTTTTGCCTTTTCCTACTTTTATACCGCTTTTAAATAAAAGAACTAAAATTAACATAAAATCCTTAAGTAAACTTTATCACTACACCAAATATTTTGATTGAACCCATATTTAATGGATTTATAAACAAATCCTTTATCACTACACCAATAATAATTCTTAAGTAAACTTTAAAAAAATATTTTTTAACATAAAATGGTTTCTCTCACAAAATTTGTGTATTTATACTTCTATCTTAATAAATATTAATAAAATCCTTAACCAATTTGAAATTTCTTTTCACTAGCATGATTACTTTTTGACATGATGTAAAAAAATGACAATATCATAATAAATAATAGTAGTGCATATGATGTATTTACTTATTTCTATTTTCTTTTACTCACAAGTTAAATTAATTTTTATTTTAATATTGTACATATTTCATATGTGTTATTATTAGTTTCAAACTTTACGTTTCATATTTATTGTATTTTATTTTTAAACATACAAATTTATTTTAAATACATGAATTCTACATGTATTTGTTTGTGATAAAATTTCTAATTTTCACTACGATACCATAGTGCAAACGCATAAGTATTATTGTTTTTGGGTTCTCTTATTTCCTTTTAAAGTTTTGTCATTAGTAAGTGTGCTTTTTTTAACTCAAGACTAAATTCAATAGGATCATAGCTAAACCAAAAAGAAGGGGAAAAACGGAGAGCAAAAAAGAGTTTTCGAGTAATTAAAAGGCTAAGAGGGAAAACAAGGCTTAAGGTTTTTATAATTATAATAATTATATAAATTAATGTTCCTAAAAAATCTTTGATTCGTTTAATAAAATTTGAAGATATTTAGATTATTAGAATTAGTCATATGGTTAAAATCAAGAATTTAGCACGCTATCATGATCGATGAAAAGCATGAAAATTAAAACAACTTTAAAATCTTACTTGGTAAAAAAAAAATTAAGAATTGAAGCTTTCTTACCAAACAATGCAGATATTGCAGTCGGAGAAAGACAACAAATTAAAATAACACCTAGCTGCTTTTCGTTTACCTTCGAATAGGTTGTTGTCGAGATATAGACTCCTAAGTATTGTCAAGTTTCCTATTTCTTTCGGTAGAATCCCTTCCAACCTATTATCAGCCAAGGATATGTCCTCTAACTCTTTGCACTTGAATAAACCCAATGGAATTTTGCCAGAGGGATTGTTCTTACCCAAGCAAAGCACTTGCAATCTAGATAGATGATCAAACATATCTGATGGGATCTCACCTGCAAGATTGGTAAAGCTCAAACACAAAGTATTGAAGTTTAGGGAAGGAATCAAACCATGACGAGATTTCTCCCTATAAATTGTTTCAAAACAAGTCTATAAGTTTAAAATGAACTTTAAAATTTTTACCAGGTAAAAAAATAAAAAAGAATTGAAGCTTTCTTAGCAAATAAAGCAGATACTGCAGTTGGAGAAAGACAACAAATTAAAATAACATCCAACTGCTTTCCGTTTACCTTCGAACAGGTTGTTGTCGAGATATAGACTCCTAAGCGCATTGTCAAGTTTCTTATTTCTTTTGGTAGAATCCCTTCCAACCTGTTATCAGCCAAGGATATGTATTCTAACTCTTTGCACTTGAATAAACCCAATGGAATTTTTCCGGAGAGCTTGTTCCCTTCCAAGTAAAGCTGTTGCAATCTAGGTAGATGATCAAATATATTGGATGGGATCTCTCCTGCAAGATTGTTAGAGATCAAAGACAAGTATTGAAGTTTAGGGAAGGAATCAAACCATGATGGGATTTCTCCATAGAAATTGTTCAAAAACAAGTCTATAAGTTTCAATCGATGCAAATTAGTCAACTAAATGGATAATGAGCCGAAAGAGTTGTTCATTAGATCAAGTGAAATACGAAAAGATAGATTCCCAATTTGAAGTGGTACAGTGCCAATGAGAAGCATGCTAGAAAGATTAAGAACTATGACTCCTTGGTGTTGGGATCCGCAAGTGGCACCAATCCAATTACAAACAGAAGTATTTGGTTTTCAGATTATTTTGTGGATCGGTAACAACATGAACTTTCAGTGCCTTAAGAGCTGACTGATCTTTGCTGATATCGATTTTTGTTTTGGTAGAGATTGAAACCACAAAATTAGGTAACAGCACCGCCATCGTAAGAGCCAGAATGAACTGAGTGACGTTTCTCATCAAAATTTGTGGAAGTGCAACAATTGTGATCAGAGGTACGCTCCAAGTGGCGAAATTTGTGATGAGACTTGCTCCACTGTTGGTTTTTCTTACATATCTGATGATGAGCTGAGACTTGAGGAGAATTTTTTTTCGTTTCTTGTGGCGACTGTCACGTTGCATTGCGTATGAATAAATTCACGCAGTTGACTATAAAATTATCATTTTATAAATATTAGGATTAAACTGATTGAATTTTTTAAAATTTGAATGAAAATGATAAATTTTATAAAAATTAAATTAAATTTTTTATATTTATGATTAAATTAATAGAATATATAAATATTGAAAGGCTAAATATTTGATACCTTAGACTCTTGTTAATTTTGGTACACATTGTACCTATATTTTTTACTTATTAGTGTTAGATTTTGTTTTGTTTTTTTAAAATTACAAATAATAATTAGCGCGACTCGAACTTAAGTCACATCTGAGGTGATGAACATCCTTAACCATCATGCCAATACATGAAGTTCAGATTTAAACCGAGAGGATAAAATACCTTTCAATAGGTAATTTTTTCGGCATGTATTCTTGTATTAGGAATACAAGGCATTGTGTCCTAAATTACGGGACATAATTTTCCTTCTCGATTAACGTAAAATATGCCATTTTTCTCGAAAAATTTTTAGCGTTTTAATAAAGGATTGTATTTTGAATCTTTTCAAAGTTTCCAATTCTTGACACTAAGACACTAGTTAATCAGCTAGGTACCAATTTTTTGGGCGTTACGAGGGTGCTAATTCTTCCTTGTACGTAACCGACTCTCGAACCCGTCTTTCTGAATTTCGTAGACCAAAAAGCGATGTTTTAATAAATCGAACTGATTATTAAAAATAACCATTTTCTGAGGTGACCCAATCACACCTAAATAAAAAGGATTGGTGGCGACTATAATTTTCATTTTTTCGACGCTATTTTTTGTATCCAAAAAGTGGTTTCGACACAACTCACATAGCATTTCATTCATACATTTTATAAAATCTCGTTTCCAGTTCCCTACATCCTCATAACACACATCATATTTTATTTATACAATTCACATAAATCATATTCCATTTCATTCTCAATCATATAATTGGTAACAGTATAATGCCCGTTGAACCTAATGAAACATCGCAGGATACTCAGGTGATACACACTATGTGCATTAATCGGTAATCCGTCAATTTATTATCATTTTCGCTCTTTCGAGCCATGATCGGTAAGCTCATTCCGAGCTAAAGAACGGTAAGCTCTATCGAGTTGAAACGATAAGCTCATAAGAGCTGATATATCAGTAAGCTCATACGAGCTGTGGTGCGCCCACAAAAATGCAGGAGCTCGACCAAAATGGTAACCCTAGTGACATGTCACTCGTATCCTACGATTTTCTATAGTTCAAACGGAGCCCAGTATTACTCAATATATTTCAAATTAAGCAATTCAATATTGTTTATTTCAACCATTCAATTCACATATATATATACATATTCATTTCATACAATTGCAATTAAATGAAAGTTCGATTCTAATTATACGAACTTACCTCAAGTTGCTTGAATGGAAATTATCGACTATTCGTCCACTTTTCCTTTTCCCCGATCTAATCTCAATCTCAACTTACCTAGATCTATATATTATCAAAATCACCTTATTTAATCAACTATTTATTCAATTTAGTCCAAAACACACATTAGAGATATTTTACACATTTTCCCCTAAACTTTCACATTTTTACAATTTAGTCCTTATGACATAAAATTGCAAATTCATGCAATTTAGTACAAACACATGCTTAACCGAATTTAATACGTGTTACTAGCAACCCATATTTTCAATTTATTACACTTTTAACCATCACATTTCACATTTTATCAATTTAATCCATTTTTGACACTTTTGTCAAAAATCACTTTACAAAACTTGTATATCTAAGATTAAACATTCATAATCTATCATTAAAAACTTAAACAACCAAATATTCAACAATGGCATAATTTGAAATCTATAACAGTTTCAAAAATGAAGGTATGGGCTAGCTAGTACTAGTTGTAACGATCACAAAAACATAGAAATCATTAAAAACGGGACAAAAATGCATACCTAATTGAGCATTCAAAGATGGCCGAACCTAGCTTCAAGAAAAATGGCTTCTTTTTGTTTGAACTTTCGGTTGAATAAAGAAGAAAAAGATGATACTTTTATTTGGTTTTATTTATCTTTAATTACCTATTTACTTAATTAACCTTTTAAAATTAATCAAATTACACAAAATGTCAAGCCATCATATTCCACTATCACAATTATGGTCTAATTTCCATATGACGACTTCCACTTTAAAGCCCTATAGCTATTTAATACCTTTATCTATTAGAATTCAACTTTTACGCTTTACGTGATTTAGTCCTTTTTACCGAATTAAACACTTAAACAATAAATTTTTTTTACAAAACTTTCAGACAACTCTAATATCATGCTGTAAATATTAAAATAATAAAAAATAAATTTTAAAACTTCGAATTTGTGGTTCAAAAATCACTGTTCTGATTTAGCTAAAACCGAGTTGTTACAGTTCTGGCGAGCCTCTGCGACGGCCGTCAGTAGCTGGCGACGGCTCCGCCGTCTGTGGTTGCCAAAAAAAGACACCCCTCTCACTTGCCTTATAGTGTAGGACTCCGATTTGGAGTCGAAACTGCCAAAACCAAAGTCGGTCTTCCAGAAAGAGGAGAAAACCTTTCGGTTTTCGACGTTCTCCGCTGCGCGACACCGGTAAGTTTCTTACATTTCCTTCTTTGTTTTATATTTTTATAAAATAAAAGGAAAAATAGATCTAAAAGATAAAAAAATGTCACCTTTAATTTCTTTTGTATTCTATTTTTGATTTCTTTTTTGTGCTTTTTTAATTCTATTTTTAAATAATAATAAAAACCAGCCCTTACAATTGATTTTTCTAGGCTTTTTATAGCCGATTCCACATTATTATTTTTCTATTTTTTTACTGTTCTTGCCACTGTTTCCTTTGCGTGTTTGTTCTTGTTTTTTGCAGGTAGTGGTTGAGGAGCGGTTGACGGTGATAGAGACTAGGAGCGGCGGCAGCGTAGGCTAGGGTAGGGTTTCTATTTAGCTTGAACAGTTTAGGTGTTTGGGACATTTGGGCTGTTAGGGTTTCTTTATTTATTGGGTCTTTTGGGTTTGTAATTTTGAGTCTATAATTTAGGTTAGTATTATAATTAGACTGAACTTTTAATATTTTTATTTTATTTATTTTTTTCTGTTTGGTTTTTTTTATTTGGGCCCAGATGAAATTGAGCTTTCACAGTAACCACTTATCAATGGATTCATTCCAAATGCCAAGACTCTTAGGTCTTTGTAATTTGCTAATGATGATAGTAAGATGATTTCTGAGGGTGAAAGTGTGCTGCTTATATCATTACCTGAGAGCACCTGCTCTAGTAGATCTCTTAGTTTTCTCTGGGAACAATACATCATAGGAAAAGTTTGAACTGGGAATCACTGGGGAGAAAAACAAGAGATAGACTTGGGCATTGAAAGAACAGAAAACTAGATTAATAATTTTAAGTTTTATATTTACATTTAAATATACTTATATGTATGTAACTCAGTTATATTTGTATTTATAAATATTATACATAAAAAATAATTAAACAAATCGATAAATTTAAAATGGTATACTAAACATATTGCAGTCGCTATAAATTAGTACGGAAAAAAAGAATATATCTACTGATAGAGAATTGATTTTCCTGAAGAAAAAAACATTAAAATACTTGGTAAAATTTAGCAGACAAACACTTGTCTAAAATAAAGAAAAGCTGAAAAACTATGGAAAAAAAAAGCTGAAAACCAAAGCAAACTATCAGTAAGAACCCATGACCTGAACATACATTCTATGGAGAGAAGCAGCTATGGATGCAGAACATACATGACAGGTTGCTTTTATACAAGCTGAAGAACTTCATCTTTTCTCGGATTCATTCCTGATGGATGAAAATAAAAATAATCAATTTGAGATTTACCTAATTATTCATTTAGCATGGTAAAAGTAGCATGTTTATTTCTATGAAATACAATAACTCACATGTTGTTGTGCGGAAGCGTGTAAAAGAGTAAAATTATTGTACTAAAAAATCACACTAAGTTCAATTCCCAGGAAAGAGAGGTGGATCGCAAGGATCGCTTAAGTACCAGGTCTTTCCTAGCCAGAATATCCCTCAATCGTAATTTAATAGCACAATAAATCACTACAATCACACACACAATTCATGCAGAATAATACAATAAAAAACACAAGAATTTAACGAGGTTCAGCAAATTTTGCCTATGTCCTCGGGCACTACCAAATATATTTCACTCCAAAATACAAGTGAGAATTTACAAAGAGAGAGAGAGAAAACAATGCCTTAAGTAGAGAATGGCAAGTTTGAGATACAGAATGAGAGATGGTTATGCCTATTTATAGTTGAGGTTCAGGGATCAACTTGCAAAGTCACTTTACAATTAGGGACCATATATTGCAAATATCTCAGATTTTATTATGCCAATATCTCGATACCCATATCTTTGACTTTCCAATATTTGATACCCATATCTTTGACTTTCCAATATTTGATACCCATATCTTTGACTTTCTATTATTTGATACCCATATCTTTGATTTTCCATAAATATGGATAATTCCCAATAATCTCCACCTTGAAGATTTGATTCGAGTAATCTTATCTTCACACAATTCTCTCTGCCTTTGTCAACAACACTTGATAGTGCCTTCTTCAACTGTTAAACATGCAGAATATTGATCAAGTTCAAACAATGTTCGAACTTGATTGTTGTTACCACCTTGGTCATCATATCTGCGGGATTATCTGCAGTCTTAATCTTCTGAAGGTGAATTTTCCCCTCATCAATAATTTCCCGCACAAAGTGGAAACGTACATCGATATGCTTTGTACATGCATGATAGACTTGATTCTTTGCTAAATGAATAGCACTTTGACTATCACAATACACATTAATATGCTCCTGGACCAATCCCAAGGTTTTAACCATACCTTGTAACCAAATAGCTTCCTTTACAGCCTCTGTTACAGCCATGTATTCAGCTTCTGTGGTTGACAACGCAACTGTAGACTGCAGTGTAGACTTCCAACTTATTGGTCCTCCAGCAAGAGTAAACACATAACCAGTGGTTGATCTTCGTTTGTCCAAATCACCGGCATAATCAGAATCAACGTACCCAACAACACCTTTACCAAGTGTAGTATCCTGCTTGAACAGTAATCCAATATCCATGGTCTTATGAATATACCGTAGAATCCATTTCACAGCTTGCCAATGTCCTTTTCCAGGATTATGCATATACATGCTCACTATACTAACTGCCTGTGAAATGTCGGGTCTTGTACACACCATTGCATACATCAAGCTACCCACTGCATTAGAATACGGAACTTGCAACATGTATTCTCGTTCCGTATTTGTCGAAGGAGATAGTTGTGCAGAAAGCTTGAAATGAGAAGCCAACGGGGTACTTACAGGTTTTGTCTGCTCGTTCATGCCAAACTGCTGTAGTACCTTTTTCAAATACTGCTTCTGAGACAAGCTAACTCTATCATGAGCTCTATCTCTCCATATTTCCATGCCGAGAATCTTTTTAGCTTCTCCTAGATCTTTCATCTCAAACTCGAGATTGAGTTGAGTCTTCAATCTTTCAATCTCAACTTTGCTCTTAGATGCTATTAGCATATCATCAACATATAAGAGCAAGTATATGAAAGTTCCTTCTTGTAGCTTCTGAAAATACACGCAATGATCAAATTTACTTCTTGTGTACCTTTGCCCTTTCATGAACTGATCAAATCGCTTGTACCACTGCCTCGGAGATTGCTTCAATCCATAAAGCGACTTTGTCAGTTTGCAAACCCAATTTTCTTTTCCAGCAACCTTGAATCCATCTGGCTGAGTCATATAGATTTCCTCTTCCAAATCACCGTGTAAAAATGCGGTCTTCACATCAAGCTGAACTAGTTCAAGATCATATTGCGCAACCAAGGCTAGCAAAATTCGAATAGACAAATGCTTCACAACTGGAGAAAACACTTCATTGTAGTCTATTCCTTCTTTCTGAGCGTAACCCTTTGCTACTAATCTAGCCTTGTATCGAATTTCATTTTTATCAGGAAATCCTTCCTTCTTTGCATATACCCATTTGCATCAAATTGCCTTCTTTCCCTTGGATAGTGTCACCAACTCCCAGGTCTTATTTTTATGAAGAGACTGCATTTCTTCATTCATTGCTTGCTTCCACTTTACACCATCAGGGTTACTTATTACTTCTGTGTAAGTAGAAGGAACATCATCATCTGTAATTGGAAGTGCATAGGCCACTATATCATCAAAGCGAGCAGGCTTACGAATCTCTCTTCTTGTCCTTCTATATGCAATTGAATCTTGTTGCTGTAGAGATTCTTGGGTAGGAACCTCTTCATCATTTGTCCCTTCAATATTAGCTGGATCATCGTTAACCTTTTCAAGCTCCACCTGCTGCAAAGTACTACTGGTTTTGTCATCCTTTTGTGAATCCTTGTACTTCAACATGGTTGATTCATCAAAAGTCACATCTCTACTGAAAACAATCTTCCTTGTATCAGGACACCAGAGACGATATCCTTTTACTCCATCAGTTATACCCAAGAATAATGTTTTCTTTGCTCTTGGGTCTAACTTAGATTCTTTTACATGATAATATGCAGTGGAACCAAATACATGCAAAGAATCATAATCAGTAGCAGATTTACCAGTCCACATCTCCATAGGAGTTTTTCCATTTATTGCAGCTGGTGGCAAACGGTTAATTAGATGGCACGCATATGTAACTGCCTCAGCCCAAAATTCTTTGCCCAATCCAGCATTGGACAACATACATCGAACTTTCTCCAGTATAGTTCGATTCATTCGTTCTGCCACCCTATTTTGCTGTGGTGTATCCCGAACAGTGAAGTGTCGCACAATGCCCTCATCTTGGCATACTTGTAGAAATGGATCGTTTTTGTACTCAGTACCATTATCTGATCGAAGTCGTTTGACCTTTCGACCAGTCTGAGTCTCCACCATCTTCTTCCATTTCAGAAATGCATCCAAAACTTCACTTTTTCTTTTCATTAGATACACCCATACTTTTCTTGAATAATCATCAACAAAAGTAACAAAATAGTGCATACCTCCCAAAGAAGCTACTTTGGTAGGTCCCCACACATCACTGTGAACGTAGTCCAGAATTCCTTTCGTATTGTGAATTGCTGGACCAAATTTTACCCTCTTCTGCTTGCCCAGAACACAATGTTTACAGAATTCCATTTTGCAAGTCCCAATCGCTTTTTCATCACCAATGTCTGCAAAGCTTTTTCACCAGCATGTCCCAATCGCATATGCCATAATTTGGTAGCCTCTGAATCTACATCTTTTGTAGAAACTGTTGATGTTGATCCAATAACTGTACTTCCATTTAAAAAATACAAGTTATTTCTTCTTGTGCCTTTCATCACCGTCAGTTGCCCAGCTACTACTTTTAGTAATCCATCTCTCAAAGTGATTGTGAGCCCTTTAGATTCTAGGGTACCTAATGAGATGAGATTTTTCTTCAGGCTAGGTACGTAGCAAACATCTGTCAAGACTTGGATTGAGCCGTCGTGATTCTTCAATTGGACTGTACCCACTCCCATTGTCTTACAAGCACTATCATTTCCCATAAGAACAATTCCACCTTCTAGCTCTTTAAGACTAGAAAACCAGTCCTTATTAGGACACATATGGTAAGTACATCCTGAATCCAAAATCCACTCATCCGTTTGACATGCCATTGCCATGCCAACCAAGCTAAAGTCTGACTCCTCATCATGCTCCGCTACACATGCATTAGAAATAGCCTTGCCCTTTTGTAGCTTAGGACAATTCTTTTTCCAATGCCCTTTTTCACGGCAAAAGGCACATTCATCTTTGGCGGGTCTCCCTTTGGACTTTCCCCTTCTACCAGATTTGCTGCTGTGTGAACGACCTCTTACTGTTAAGACTTCTGCGGTTGTATCTCTGTGATCTCTTTTATCTTTCTTTCGAGTCTCAGATCTATACAACGCACTACAGACTGCATCAAATGTGATCGTGTCCTTCCCATGAAGTAATGTGGTGGTAAGATGATCATATTCATCAGGAAGGGAATTCAACAACAATAATGCCTTGTCTTCATCTTCAAATTTCTCATCCAAATTTAGCAAGTCTGCTAAAATTTTATTGAATGAGTTCACATGGTCATTCATCGACATACCGGGTGCATACGTGAATCGATAAAGTTTCTTTTTCATATAAAGCCTATTTTTAAGACTTTTTGTTAGAAACTTTTCTTCCACTGTATCCCACAACTTCTTCGCTGATGTCTCCCTCATGACAGAGTACTTCTGCTCTTTGGCCAAACATAGGCGAATTGTTCCACATGCCTGTCTATTGATCTTGGCCCACTCCTTGTCATCCATCTTGTCAGGTTTTTCTTCAAGGGCTATATCCAGCTCTTGCTGACATAAGACATCCAGGATCTCACATTGCCACATACCAAAATTATTGGTACCATCAAATTTCTCTACTTCAAATTTCGCATTGGTCACAGTAGTCTTTGACGATGACTTTTCCATTTTTTTCTCCTCAATCCCAACTACAGTACGTGAACAGTGCCGTGAACGATCGTATTCCCCAAGTACGAATCTAGCTCTGATACCAATTGTTGTGCGGAAGCGTGTAAAAGAGTAAAATTATTGTACTAAAAAATCACACTAAGTTCAATTCCCAGGAAAGAGAGGTGGATCGCAAGGATCGCTTAAGTACCAGGTCTTTCCTAGCCAGAATATCCCTCAATCGTAATTTAATAGCACAATAAATCACTACAATCACACACACAATTCATGCAGAATAATACAATAAAGAACACAAGAATTTAACGAGGTTCAGCAAATTTTGCCTATGTCCTCGGGCACTACCAAATATATTTCACTCCAAAATACAAGTGAGAATTTACAAAGAGAGAGAGAGAAAACAATGCCTTAAGTAGAGAATGGCAAGTTTGAGATACAGAATGAGATATGGTTATGCCTATTTATAGTTGAGGTTCAGGGATCAACTTGCAAAGTCACTTTACAATTAGGGACTATATATTGCAAATATCTCAGATTTTATTATGCCAATATCTCGATACCCATATCTTTGACTTTCCAATATTTGATACCCATATCTTTGACTTTCCAATATTTGATACCCATATCTTTGACTTTCTATTATTTGATACCCATATCTTTGATTTTCCATAAATATGGATAATTCCCAATACATGTAAAGACGGATTTGCAGGACTACTTTCTTTTCTTCCCAAACCAGGTGGAAACTTTGTTTCGCAAGTCTCTCTCAATCATTCTTACAAGCCACCATGGTCTTCCTGTCGTGAATACAATATATGCCATGCTAATTCCTAATACCATTCCACATCCATACCCCATCATTACCACTTTCCAAATAAAAGCTATTCCATTTCCATTATCTTCCTCATCTTGTGCTGTTTCTGATATTTTATCATTGCTACATTCCTTTGACAATGGGAATCCACACAAACCCAAGTTCCCTTGATAAGAGTCGTTTTCAAATGTATCAAACTGCTTGCCATGGGGAATGGGTCCCACAAAATTGTTGTTCGAAAACCTTAACACTTGAAGAAATGTCATATTTGTATTTTCTCAAAAAATTTGGTAGAAATTGAAAATTTTCATTTAATAAATAAATAAAGAATCTCAATATATATCGAAGAAAAGTGGTATAGTACTTACCTAATCATAAATGCCCTACCAAAATAGGGGTGAAGAAAAAAAAATTAATTTAAGGTCAAATTAAATTATAATTTTTTGGGAAGATTATAATGTAGTTTGTCATGGATAATTTGTTGAGTTGATGTTATTTGTTTTTGAGGTATAATTAAATAATTGGAAAAGACACTTAGAGTATCTTAAATGCATTTGTGGAGTTTTTTTACTCCATTAGAAGTGGACAGAATAATTATCCATTTATTATTATAGATCCAACTATTTTCAAATTTGAATAATTTTAAAAGCATGTAATTTTGAATTTAGACCATCTCAATTAAACATTAAGTTAAATGCCCAAGTGTCAAATATTTAACACATATAAATTGAAAAAAACTAAATTTAAGAAAGAAAAATAACAATAAAAAAAAGGATGAGTGAAGAAATGATATATAATACCTGTTAGAGAATTATGGGATAAATCGAGAATTCTCAAACGTGTTAAATTACCGATAGATGGAGGAAGATATCCTTCTAATAGACCCCGAGAAATGTTTACTTCTTCCAAATAGATAATATCTCCGCTTAGGGGTACGAACACAACTGCACAATCAAATTAATTTGTGAAACAAATATAAAAACTTATTTATTACTTTTATTTTAAGGGTCTGTTTGATTGCCAGTAAAATATTTTCCGTAAAATGATTTCGGGAAAATGTTTTACTTTTTTGTAAAATGATTTACTGGAAAATATTTTCTGGTGTTTGATTGAATCTGTGTAAAATATTTTCGGCTATTTGGCAGATTTCCTGGAAATATTTTTTGAAAAAATTGTTTTTACATATATTGATATATATTAATAAATTTTTATATTTTAAATTATTTTTACATATATTTCAATGATTTATTTATAATAATACTCAATTATTAAGTTACAATATTAATCGTTATAAATTGAAAAAAACTAATATCAAATAAATTATTTGTAATTGTGTTAAAAAACAAGTATTGGATAATTAAAAAAAAGTTACTGAAAAATCGATAAACAGAAGCAATTTTCTACCGGAAATGAAGGAAGGAATGAAGGAGGCGATAGAGAGGAGAGCACGGAAAATGTCTTACGGAAATTGAAAGGGTAAGACATTTTCCCTAAAATGTAACCCATTTTCCCTTGTTTTGGAGTTCATTTTCCAAATTGAAAATGTTTTCCGCCAATCAAACGCTGGAAAAGTTGGAAATGATTTTCCAGAAAATCAATTCCTTCAATCAAACAGACCCTAAGATTAAAAGATTAAGATTCAATGGTCAAAGTTTTATTATCCATACTTTATTTTAAATCTAGCATGCACTAAATTAAAATTGAAATAATGTTTATATTGTAATTTAGGCGAATTAATTTTGTGATGTCAAGTATAAAAGATTCAAAACAACGATAAGTTTATTATGGAGTTTCAAAAAATACTTTTTAAACTAAATCTGTTTTTCAAAGTTAAAAGTAATGGTAAATAGGTAGTTTTGTAGGTCAAGATTTTCAATTTGACTTTTAAAGCCAAAGAAAAATTAAGAATACCGCTAATGTGATAGCATCACCACCATGTAATGCTAAAAATATTATTATTAAAAGGCAACCAGCATGATTCAAAAGTAAATTTACCAGTATACAATACTTGATAAAATAGTATTTTCCAAAAAAAAAATTGTAGAAATTGAACAATTTTATTTAAGAAATAAATAAAAAACACAACTTCAATGTGATAAAGTATCTAACTAATTATTGCTAGGTAAATAGAAGAAATTGAAATATTGTGGCCCAACATATTTCAAATTATAAATTTTGGTAGGGGGGAACCAACAGAAAATTAATTAAAGGTGAAATTAAATTACAAATTTTTTTAAATTATAATATATTTTTATTATGGATAATTATTTTACACCTTGTTAGTAGAGTAAAAAAAATCTCACAAATAGATTTGGCTTGATGCCCTTTGTTTTTAAGGTATAATAAAATAATAATTAAATAATTAAAAAATACATTTGATATTATCTTAAACGTGTTTGTAGAGTTCTTTTGCTCCACTAACAGTAGATAGAATAATTAACCATTTATTATTATAGACACAACTATTTTCAAATTTGAGTAATTTTTAAAGCATATAATTTTGAATTTAGATTATCTCAATTAAACATTAAGTTAAATGTCCAAATGTCAAATATTTAACGCATTGATAACTCCACAATTTATAAATTGAATAAAAAATAAATTTAAGATAAATAACAATCAAGAAAAAGGATGAGTGAATACCTGGAAAAATATGGGATGGAGGAAGAAAATCTTTTAGCAAACCACTAGAAATGCTTAATTCTTCCAAATTGAGAAGATTTCCAATTTGGCGTGGGATTACACCTGCATGAACAAATACTTTTGTTTTAAGATTAAAAGATTAAGATCCAATAGTCCAAACTTTATTATCACACTTATTCTAAACATAACACACTCAATTAAAGCTCAAATAATATCTATATTATAATTTAGGCCTGGTAATTTCTTTCTGTCAAGCATAAAAATTCAAAACAAGAGTCAATTTACCATTGAATTTCAAAAATGCTTTTTAAGCTAAATCTGATTTTCAAATTATATTTAATAGTAAATATAAATAGTTTTTTAAAGTAAAACCAGCTTTTCAAATCCACATTTCTAACGAAAAACAGATTCTTTGATTTTCAATTTGGAATGCCTAAACATTATTTCAAAAGAAATAAGTAGATAATTATACACAAGTAATCAAACCTATCTTAAATTATATAATATGGTATAACTACAGCAAGTCTTTCTACAAAATGGAGAGGCACGCCTACAGCCATTATATTTGTATGAAGATATTTTTTTCATAAAGATTAATTTTTTTTGAAGTTTAAACATTCTATCTTTAAATATTCTTATTTTCTCTTAACATTTTGTCGCCAAAAACCATACTTTAACTCAATTTTTTTGTTTAAAAAGAAAAAGTTTATACAGTACTGATTAAATGGCTAAAAGAGAAAAAAAATCTAAGTATTGTTTTTTACAATTTTAGTAATTAAAACATGTAACAGTTAAACATAGATGTTCCTTAAAATTATGAAACTATTTTAGATTTTAAAAAATTAACCATATTTGCTTCTTTAAATAAAACATGAAACAATCATTAAAATTATGAATTGAGCACTTTGGCGCTATCACTGCATCTAACTGCTTTCCTTTTTACCTTTGATTCGGTTGCCGTCGAGATATAGACTCCTAAGCATTGTCATGTTTCCTATTTCTTTTGGTAGAATCCCTTCCAAATTGTTTATACCCAAGTGAAGCTCTTGCAATTTAGGTAAACGTTCAAACATATCTGATGGGATTTGACCTGTAAAATTGTTATGGCTCAACTACAAGTATTGGAGTCATGATGGGATGCTTCTGTAAAAATTGCTTCCCCCCAATTAGCCAACTGAACGGGTAATGAGTCATGAAATGTGTTGTTCATTAGGTTTAAGGAAAGATCAAATTCCAATTTGAGTTGGTAGAGTACCAATGAGAAGCATGATAGACTGAATTTTGAAATTTTGCAATCACTATAATATATTCCACCTTAATAATTTTTTTAATTATGTTTTTACTAAAATCTTGCATTACTTTTAATTGTATCTTTCAAATTATTATGAAAGTTTAAAGAATTTATGTAAATATATTTGGCAACAAATTAATGTGGTTGTTATTTTAAAAAATTCTTTAAGGTCAAAAAGTAATTATATTTATTTATTAAATATTTTCAACTATGTTTAAAATGTATGTCAAGTTTATTTAAATTACTTATATAATATATATGTATCATATATATATTCTAAAGTAAGGTTTGAACATAAAAAAGTATGTCTATAATTTAATATTTGTTGACACCATTTTTTGGATGAAAACGGGGTCGACTTGGATTTTGGAAAAAAAAGAATGAAAACGGGAGTCGCCACCAATCCTTTTTTGACGAGGTGTGATTGGGTCACCTCAAAAAGTGGTTGTTTTTAATAAATGATTTAATTTTATTAAAACAACGATTTTGGTCTACGAAATTCAGAAAAATGAGTTCGGGAGTCGGTTACGCACGAGGAAGGATTAGCACCCTCGATACGCCCAAAATTGGTACCTAGTTGATTAATTAGTGTCTTAGTGTCGAAAATTTGAAAACTTGAAAGAATTTAAAATACGATCCCTCTTTGTAAAGAAAATGCTCAAATGTTAAGGACATTCTCGTCTCACAATATAAAATGTCACATCCAGTAAGTTAGGACACGACATCTTGAATTTTCGAGAACGAGCTTGCCTTTTATATAAAAATTCGTGTATTTCAAAAGGTTATTCAGTTAGTTAAGGTGAACGAGGAAAATCGAAACACAGTAAGTTAGGGCACGTTTCCTCGAATTCCCAAACACCGAATATTGCCTTTACTTGCAAAAATCTTATTTCGAGGTAACGAAATGCCATACCCAGTAAGTTAGGGAACAACACCTCGTATCTTCGAGAATAAGCATTTTTCAAAACTCATGTCACGATTTAAAAGAGTATTCCGTTATTTAGGTTAAAGGAGAAAAATCGAAACCCAATAAGTTAGGGCACGATTGTCTCGAATTACCAAATACGGAATATTACTTTTATGAAAGAATTATTATTGGGTTGGATATAATGATAATAAGAATAATATTAAAGTAAAGTAAACAATAATACTATATATAAATGTATATATATATGTATATAATAGAAATACACACTACCATATAATAATAATAAATATAGAAATACAAAAAGCAAATATAATAAAAATATTAAATTAAAGTAATAAAAAATAATACTATATATAAAATATATATATATAAAATATACACTAATATATAATAGTAATAGTGATAGCAAAAATAATAAAAATATGAGTAATATTAATAATATATTAGAATACAAAAGTAAAGTAATAACAATAGGGGTGATAATAATAATAATACAAACAATAATACATATATATAATAATAGTAGTTAGAAATAAAAATAATAAAAGTAACAATAATGATAGTAATAATATAAATAAATATGGAGAGGGCATATATAATATAATAATAATATAAAAATAATATATACATGAGAAATAATAATAATAATATAAATAATAGTAAAAATAATAAAATAATAAAACAAAGCTTTCAACTCTCTTTCTCCCTCTTTTCTAAATCCGGCCGTTGGTCCGGCTTTGCTTCGGTCATGGACCCCCACGGGCCGCCATCGGTGCCACCGTACACGGCGGCCGGACCTCAAAAAAAAACCTTTTTCGATAATGAAAATATGGGTAAGCTTTTTACTTTTATTTTTACTTTCGTATAAAAAAAACAAAATAAAATTGAAAGGAAAACAATAAACAAACAAAGAACTAAAGATAAGAATAGACAAAAGAAACCTCATTTGCTTTGATCTTTGATTAATCTCCAAAAACTAGCCTTTCCAAGAAACAAAAATAACCTTTTTTACAAAAAAACACCTCCAAAAAACAAAAAAAAACCTCCTCCAAAACAAAGAACAATCCTTCTCCAAAAAACCAAAAACCCACCCCTAAAAACAAAGTCTTGAATGGCTTTTATAGCCAAATTTTACAAGTGGAGTGGTTGGGGTGGTTTAGGTGGCCAAGGGTGGTGGAGTTGGTGGCTAAGGTGGGTGGCCAACAAAGGTGGTGGAGTAGGTGGCCAAGGTTTTTATTTATTTATTTATTTATTTTTTGTGTTTGGGTTGGGATTAGGTTGGTTTAAGTTGGGCCAAAATTGGGCCTTTACAGCTGCCCCTCTTTGCTCATTTTCGTGTAACGAGAATAGAGCAAAGACATCAAAAGGGCCAATTTTGCCCGGTCTTGCCGAGTCTTGATTTTTTGGTGCTCATCTTCTTCCAGTAGCCTTATTCCAGTCTGCTACGTCTTGTTGCTTCGATCCAATCTACTGCAACTTCAGATACGCCTTGTAGCTTCAATCTACTCTGCTACGACTCCATGGGGATGAGATTTGTGTTTTTAGTCTGCTCCACTACTACTTAGGGAGATAAGACTTGATGCGATCTGCTTCACTATTGCTTAGGGAAATAAGATCTGTGGTTTTATCTGCTCCACTACTGCTTAGGGAGATAAGACTTAATGCGATCTACTCCACTACTGCTTAGGGAGATAAGATTGTAATCTTCGATCTATTCCACTGTTGCCCAAGGAGATAGAACTACTGGCTTTAATGTACTCCACTGTAATCGGAGAGGTAAAATCCGCCATCTTCGACCTGCAATCTATTCCACTGCTAAATACAGGGAGATAGAGTCTGTTTTCAATCCACTTCCTACCAATATAGGAAGGCAGGATCTGCAATCTTCAATCTATTCCACTGCCAGATACAGGGAGATAGAGTTATCGGCTTCAATGTACTCCACTGTAGTCACAGGGAGGTAAAATCTGCCATCTTCGATCTGCTTCGCTGCCTAATACAGGAAGGCAAGATCTGCAATCTTCAATCCATTCCACTGCCAGATACAGTGAGATAGAGTTATCGGCTTCAATGTACTCCACTGTGGTCAGGGAGGTAAAATCTGCCATCTTTGATCTGCTTCGCTGCCAAATACAGGAAGGCAAGATCTGCAATCTTCAATCTACTTCACCACCAGTGTGGGAAGACAAGATCTGCATCTTGGATCCACTTCCTATCAATATAGGAAGATAGGACCTGCTATCTTCGATCTACTTCACGCCAATACATGAAGACAAGATCTGCTTTCTGCGATCTACTTCGCCACCAATATGGGAAGACAAGATCTGCATATTGGATCCACTTCCTATCAATATAGGAAGATAGGACTTGCTATCTTCGATCTACTTCACGCCAATACATGAAGACAAGATCTGTTTTCTGCGATCTACTTCGCCACCAATATGGGAAGACAAGATCTGTATCTTCGATCCATTTCCTACCAATATAGAAAGATAGGATCTGCTACCTTCGATCTACTTCACGCCAATACATGAAGACAAGATCTGCTTTCTACGATCTACTTCGCCACCAATATGGGAAGACAAGATCTGCATCCTGGATCCACTTCCTATCAATATAGGAAGATAGGACCTGCTATCTTCGATCTGCTTCACGCCAATACATGAAGACAAGATCTACTTTAATGACTTCAATCCCTCCCATTGCAACTTCAAGGGTATAGGATCTGTTTCTTTGATCTGTTCTCTGGGGAATATGACCTGTAAAATCCATTTTATGGACCTATTTATGCCTAGTGTTTAGGATGGCATGATCAGAATGAATCAAATGCTTCTAACTAGATG
The DNA here is from genome assembly GCF_007990345.1 of Gossypium hirsutum. Lineage (NCBI taxonomy): Eukaryota > Viridiplantae > Streptophyta > Magnoliopsida > Malvales > Malvaceae > Gossypium > Gossypium hirsutum. Next base: position 5,652,825 of record NC_053437.1, on the reverse strand, counting down.
TGTATGAATGAATGCAGAATGTCATGAGAATGATCCATTTTTAATGTTTGAGTTGTCATTGCTCATGTTTTATCACTGACGTGTTACAACGCCTTCTTGCTCGGCTGGCATATCCAAAGAAACACTTAGTCAGATTGCCCCCACTGCGAACGTCAAAGTTTAATCCACTGGGACATAAAATTTGTACCATCAATCTCCCACCGTAAACTAAGGGTAGAAGGATATGGCTTTTTCTCGATCCTCTGCTATCACAATTCAAGGATACAGAATGTGAAACTCTTTGATCTCCTACACCATTCCCAAGGTGTCATACCAAATGTTTATGTACAAATGCAAAATTTCCTTCTCCGAGAAAACCTTTTCTTATTACTTGGTGAACATCGCTTGTTTGTTCATTGAAGCTTTGCCACCAACACGACATCTTGTCATTTTGTTCAATGTTTGGACAACAAAATTTGAAAGGATAGTCCCGACTTGGACTCTTCCTTTTTGGACACTTTGAATTTGGTGTGCTCTAAACAACAGTCCTGTTTCAGGCTCCTTCATTATTTAGAAATTTCTAGAGTAATATGCAAAACTCCAATTGCTTGAACATTCAGTTTATTAATAGTTATTCTAAATGTTTTTCGAGAAGGTTACCACAACGAACAAACAAATGTTATTGAGAACAAATCTCGAGATGAATGAGTTAATCGAGATAGCAAATTTTGCTAAGATAAAAAATAAAATAAGACAATGGACAAGAATGAAATTTTATTGGGGAGCAAAGCTTGAACTGAATACAATAATCAAGACAACAAATTTTGCCAAGATTCAAAGTATAAGATGACAACAGGTGCCCCAGATATCGCAGCACGAGCTTCCCTGCACAAGTTTTCTAAAGACCATTTAATATGTGTTTGGAATCTACAGTATTTTGTCGATACCCCAAGATGTCACCTACTCCTTCTTGCGATTCAGGTGTAGTAAGACCACCACATGCCTCAGATCCTGCTCAAAAATTCGAGCCGTTCCGTTCACCTCACGCTTCAAAATTCGAGCTGCCTTTTTCAGGTTTTCAACTCAAATCCCCTTTGGTCTCAAGGTGCCTTTTGCGGGTTTTCACCTTGGCCTCTCCCCTTTTTTTTTTTTTTAAGAATGCCCCCTTTTTAAGTGAAATACTTCTTGACTGAGTCTGAATTTACAGGATTTGACAGGCTTTTACTATTCATTTCGCTCAGGATTAAAGCTCCTCCTGAAAAGGCCTTTTTTACCACATAAGGACCTTCCCAATTTGGCATCCACTTTCCTCTAAAATCCTTTTGTAGAGGAAGAATCTTTTTCAGCACCAGGTCCCCCTCGTAAAATTCTCTGGGACGAACTTTTTTGTTGTAAGCTCGCATCATTCGTTTCTGATACATCTGACCATGACGAATAGCTTTTAACCTCTTTTCTTCTACCAAGTTTAACTGGTCATATCTGGATTGAATCCATTCAGCCTCATCCAACTTTAGTTCAGTTAATACTCGGAGAGAAGGAATTTCAACTTCTATGGGTAAAACTGCTTCCATCCCATAGACTAAAGAAAATGGTGTTGCCCCGGTAGAGGTTCTAACAGAAGTACGATATGCCAGGAGAGCAAAAGGTAATTTCTCGTGCCAATCTTTGTAGGTTTCAGTCATTTTTCCTATAATTTTCTTGATGTTTTTGTTAGCTGCTTCCACGACACCATTCATTTTTGGACGGTACGGTGACGAATTGTGGTGTCTGATCTTGAACTGACTACAAACTTCCGCTATTGAGTTGTTGTTTAAGTTCAGCGCATTATCGGATATGATCCTTTCAGGCATCCCGTATCGACATATGATCTCTTTTTTCAGAAACTTGCTAACTGCCGACTTCGTGACATTTGCATATGAAGCCGCCTCCACCCATTTAGTGAAGTAATCAATAACCACAAAGATAAAACGATGCCCATTGGAAGCTTTTGGAGATATTGGCCCGATAACGTCCATTCCCACATGGAGAAAGGCCATGGAGAAACCATAACATGAAGGGGTGAAGGTGGTGCGTGCATTTTGTCACCATAAATTTGACATTTATGGCACCTCTTGGCATAATTAATGCAATCCCCTTCCATGGTGGACCAATAGTACCCAAATCTCATAATTTGTCTGGCCATCGTGAAGCCATTGGCATGCGTTCCGCAGATACCTTCATGCACTTCTTCCAAAATTTCCTTTGCCTCAACAGCATCCACACACCTTAACAGTACTTGATCTTTTCCTTTTTTATACAAAATTTCCCCATCAAGGACATAGTCAATGGCTAATCTCCTTAATGTCTTCTTATCATTTTCTGTCGCATGGTCAGGGTACTCGCGACTCTTCACATATCGCAATATGTCATGGTACCAAGGGTGATCATCCTTTCCCTCTTCATTGTCAATGTTGCAACAATGGGCTGGAACCTCATAGATGCTGATCTGGATAGGCTTCATATCTTCTAATTTGTTCACTTTAAACATGGAGGCTAAAGTGGCCAAAGCATCTACCATCTGGTTTTCATCTCGTGGGAGGTAACTAAAGGTGACACTATCAAATTCCTCGATCAATTCCATAACCAATTTTCGATAGCGAACCAACTTCGGGTCTCTTGTTTCCCATTCCCCCTTGAGCTGGTAAATTACTAATGCAGAGTCCCCGTATACCTCTAGCACCTTAATTTTCCGCTTTATGGCTGCCCGAATGCCCATAATGCAAGCTTCATACTCAGCCATATTATTTGTGCAGTCAAAGTCCAATTTGCTAGTGAAAGGATAATAATCTCCACTAGGGGACACGAGTACTGCCCCAATTCCGTTGCCTATAGCATTTGAAGCTCCGTCAAAACTCAACTTCCAAGGACCACCTTCTTGGAAATCTTTCTTTACGGTTGCGGCATACATCAAATCCTCATTTGGGAAATCGAAGTTCAATGGCTCATAATCATCGAGAGCCCTACTTGCTAGGAATTTCGCTATTGCACTCCCTTTGACCGCCTTCTGGTTCACATAGACTACGTCAAATTCAGATAGAAGAATTTGCCATCGAGCCATTCTTCCATTCAGAGCGGCTGACTCCATCAAGTATTTCAGAGGGTCTAATTTGGAGATTAACCAGGTCGTATGGTACAACATGTACTGTCTCAGTCTCCGAGTTGTCCATCAGGGTATCTACTAGGGTTTGGTGTAGTTCTACTTAAGGTGAGTTCCTAAGGTTTACTACATGGGGTTTGGTTCTAAAACAAAGGTACCCGAACCAGCAGATTCCTCGATCTTCACCCATTATAGGCTCATATAGACCGAGTTCGGTTCAGGGGAATACATTTCCCTATGGCTGCACGGAGATGAAAATCTCACGAAGACATAGGTACGGATGTATCCCGAAAGCGATCCACCATCCTGCACGGAGGTGAAAACCTCACGAAGGAGTAGCTTCTCACTCCCACTTAAAAGGTGTGACCAACGGTCATGCAATGCAATGCAAAGATATAAAAGTTTAAAATACGAAACATGATGAAAACTATAGCTCAAAACAAATGAAATGCAATGAGAAGATCGTATATTTAAATCAAATTTTCAACTTTCGACAAAAAGACAAAAAATAATCAACTCGTGGCTTGACTCACTTATTTTGAAAAACTCCCCAGTGGAGTCGCCAAGCTGTTGACACCATTTTTTGGATGAAAACGGGGTCGACTTGGATTTTGGAAAAAAGAATGAAAACGGGAGTCGCCACCAATCCTTTTTTGACGAGGTGTGATTGGGTCACCTCAAAAGTGGTTGTTTTTAATAAATGATTTAATTTTATTAAAACAACGATTTTGGTCTACGAAATTCAGAAAAATGAGTTCGGGAGTCGGTTACGCACGAGGAAGGATTAGCACCCTCGATACGCCCAAAATTGGTACCTAGTTGATTAATTAGTGTCTTAGTGTCGAAAATTTGAAAACTTGAAAGAATTTAAAATACGATCCCTCTTTGTAAAGAAAATGCTCAAATGTTAAGGACCTTCTCGTCTCACAATATAAAATGTCACATCCAGTAAGTTAGGACACGACATCTTGAATTTTCGAGAACGAGCTTGCCTTTTATATAAAAATTCGTGTATTTCAAAAGGTTATTCAGTTAGTTAAGGTGAACGAGGAAAATCGAAACCCAGTAAGTTAGGGCACGTTTCCTCGAATTCCCAAACACCGAATATTGCCTTTACTTGCAAAAATCTTATTTCGAGGTAACGAAATGCCATACCCAGTAAGTTAGGGAACAACACCTCGTATCTTCGAGAATAAGCATTTTTCAAAACTCATGTCACGATTTAAAAGAGTATTCCGTTATTTAGGTTAAAGGAGAAAAATCGAAACCCAATAAGTTAGGGCACGATTGTCTCGAATTACCAAATACGGAATATTACTTTTATGAAAGAATTATTATTGGGTTGGATATAATGATAATAAGAATAATATTAAAGTAAAGTAAACAATAATACTATATATAAATGTATATATATATGTATATAATAGAAATACACACTACTATATAATAATAATAAATATAGAAATACAAAAAGCAAATATAATAAAAATATTAAATTAAAGTAATAAAAAATAATACTATATATAAAATATATATATACATAAAAATATACACTAATATATAATAGTAATAGTGATAGCAAAAATAAAGATCGAGGAATCTGCTGGTTCGGGTACCTTTGCTTTAGAACCAAACCCCATGTAGTAAACCTTAGGAACTCACCTTAAGTAGAACTACACCAAACCCTAGTAGATACCCTGATGTACTTTTATTCTTTTTGAATTGTCTTGGATTATATGTTTATATCTGGTACTGATATTTGTTGTTTTACTTTGGATGCATGACATTTCAACTGCATGGCATTTCATTATTTCAAGGCGTTGGTTCATATTCGGTTTCTAGAAAGAAAGCTTATCATGGAAAGAAGGTTTCTTGATAAGGTGGAAGATAATGCGGCAGTCCGAATTTGGTCGGAAACGACACAGCAAGAGAAAGGGGATAGTTTGGCTGAAGGATATATATCAGAGCTATGGGACTTTACCCGCATCAGCATAACCCAGAACGATTTACAAGAGTTGAAAGGAATTTGGGACCATTGGGACGAGGAGGCCAGACAGTTGTTTTATTCCCATTACGGGGACTTGCCGTACCTGCTAGATATGAAGGTAGATAAGCACCTATTCCTGGCTCTCGCACAATTTTAGAATCCCGCCTATAGTTGTTTTTCGTTCGGGAAAGTTGACTTGGTGCCTACGATAGAAGAATATATGGCTTTACTTCGGTGTTCAAAGAGTCAAGTCGACAGAATCTACTCAAGAGCCGCAAATGTACCCTTTTTGAGAAGGTTAATGAACATAACAGGCATGAGTGAGCAGTGGGTTACGGCCCGAATTAAACAAAAAGGGGATAACAAGTGCATTTCTTGGAGGAGTTTGAAAGATGTGGCTTTGGTGCACCCGGATATAAAAAGAGGGTAGATATCTTCGCCCTAAGCATATATGGCTTAGTTATCTTTCCTAGAGCTTTGGGGCATATTGATGAGGCGGTTACTGATTTGTTCGACCGCCTTGATAAAGGAGTTACCCCGGTTCCAGCAATTTTAGCGGAGACATTCAGATCATTGAGTACCTGTCGGCGAGCGGGCGAAGGCAGGTTCATTGGATGTGCACAGTTGTTACTTGCGTGGTTCCACAGTCATTTTTGGAAAGTGGATAAGGTGTCATATCGGGTCTTCTCTGAAAACTATTCGCCGCTAAAGGAGATGATAGCTACACCGAGAAGGGACGACATTTCAATGGAAAAATGGATGGCAATTCTTCAAACTTGCATGAAGAAGACATTGAATGGAGAGCTCCGTGGTTACTTCCAGACGAAATTTTGTACTGATGCGGTAGTTTTGATTGGGTCCCTTTGCTTGGAATCTGGGGAGCTATTGGCTATGCCCCGTTATTAGTGCTCAGACAGTACAGATCAAGACAGTTTATACCCGCAACCCAGGGGCTGGCCGAGTGTGAATTCTCGTATGGGGGTGATGGCTACAAAAAGAGGATTCGAGAGATATCCAATGCGTGGAATCAGACTCGCCAAATGAAGCGATTAGCTGTAGGACCAATGACAACCCCCGAATATGAAGAATGGAGGGTCAGAAGAATCAATGACAATGTCCCCAAATCAAGCCCCGAAGGCAGTCATTCGATAGAGGAGCACTTACGGGTCATCCCTTCTGAACTAGAAATTTTGAAGCAAGATTTTGAAAGAAGAAATGCAGAGTTGGAAAAACAGATAGAGCAAATGGAGGAAGAAAAAACAAACTTAAGGTTGGATGTAGATGTCCAGAAGCTCGAGATAGAGCGATTAAGAAAAGGAAAAGCTAGGGCTGAAGAAGATCTGGACAGTCTGAAAACAGATTACAAGAAGTTGCGATCATCAATGAGAACCGCCGGGTTGGGAAAGACTTCTGAACAATGGCGCAAGGAAGTTCAAGAAGAAAAGAACAAAGCTGATAGATGGGAAACAAGGTTTCAAGAAGTTCAAACCCAGAACGAGACTTTAAAAAAGAGTCTGTCAGAGAATCAGAAAGAAAAAGGGGAACTAGAAAATAGAGTGTCCGAGTTAGAAGAATCTCTCCATCGGCATCGAAATCGAAATTCTGTGATGGAATTAAAAGCAAGCCTAAGTAGAATTGAAGAGATGAAACGAAGAATTGAAGAGTTAGAAGCAGCATTGCGAAGTTGCGAGATGCGGATTGAGCACATGAGATCTAATGAAGATCGTCAAACCGAGCAGTTGCACTACTTTCAGAACCAAGTAAGAGATAGAGATCAAATCATGGGAGAAGCCGTGCTTCAAATCCGAGAGGTGGCTGATCACTTGCAGACGTTAGCAGTACAAGCTGATGTGTTAAGCGTGAAGTACGAATTAGAGTCGACTCGAGGACAGGAGCTAGCCTCGTTGCTTAGGAGGATTAGAATTTTGAGTTTTAGGGCTAAGTCGTATATGTAATCCACCTTATGTAAAAAAGTTTATTTTCTAGTAAAGTTTTCATAATGAAATTGTACTAGAATTAATGCCTTTTCATTCATTTCATGCATTGCATTATATGCATTAATGACCATTAAAAGACCCTAACTAAATAAAATTATTTCAGTTAACCTGGAAAACCGTCACTCTTACGGAACTCGAGCGAAGTCAAGAAACATGGATCAAAGACTAGAAAAACTTGAGCAGCTCCAAAGAGATATGCAAGATCAGATAGAAGAGCGGTTGGAAAAGATTCAGCGAGAGATGCGAGAATCCCAAGACGACATGATGGCAAAGTTAACGCAACTGTTGAAAGGAGGAAAAGACAAGGGAAAGGACCCTATTGTTAATGTTGAAGAAGGAAATAGTGATGAACCCCTTTACCCTCCAGGCTTTACCCCTCTGCACGCGCATACTCAAGCTGAAATGTATCCACAAAGACCCTCTGTTACAATTAGACCCCAACAATTCCAAACGAGTCCTCCAATCGGAATAAGTAACAATTCCGGAGAGAATCCCACCAATCTCATAGTCCCTGACCTCGATGACGTGGCAGAAGTGGAAAAGACGAAAGTGGATCTGTCAAAGCAATTGGAAGACCGATGTAAATGGCTGGAGGAAAAGTTTAAGGCCATGGAAAGTGCTGATTACCACCGAGGAATGGACGCTAAAGATCTGAGCTTGGTGCCTGATTTAATCCTCCCTCCTAAGTTTAAAATGCCGGAGTTTGAAAAATATGACGGGACAAGTTGTCCCGATGCTCATATCACTATGTTTTGCAGAAGAATGACCGGGTACATCAACAACGAGCAGCTGTTGGTTCACTGTTTTGAGGATAGTTTGATCGGGTCAGCGGCTAGATGGTACAATCAATTGAGTCGAGCTGAAATCCACTCTTGGAAAGATTTGGCGCAGGCCTTTATAAAACAGTACAGACATGTGATGGACATAGCACCCGATCGAATTGTATTGCAAAATATGGAAAAGAAAACTAATGAGAGCTTTCGCCAGTATGCTCGAAGATGGAGGGAGGTAGCAGCACAAGTTCAACCACCACTTTTAGAAAAAGAGATAACCATGCTTTTTATCAATACTTTGAAAGCTCCATTTCTCAATCACATGCTGGGTAGTGCCACCAAAAGCTTTTCAGACATAGTGATGTCTGGAGAAATGATAGAAAATGCCATAAGGAGTGGCAAGATAGAAGCAGGAGAAAGTGTTAAAAGGTCAGCACCGAGAAAGAAGGAGCATGAGATAAACAACACAAGCATGTTTAACAAGGACCATTCTAGATCAATCACGGTAGGACAAGCCAGAGCAACAACCACTAATCAGCAAGGTTCTTCGAGACGGGAGTCCAATTCAAGGCCAAATATAGAAAGACCTCAATTCACACCCATCCCGGTGACGTATAAAGAATTGTATCAGAATTTATTTGATGCACATGTGGTATCTTCATTTTACCTAAAACCCATACAACCTCCGTACCCCAAATGGTATGACACAAACTCCCAATGCGAGTACCACGCGGGGATTAAGGGGCACTCGATTGAGAACTGCACTGCATTCAAGAAGTTAGTGGAGAAACTTATCAATATGGGGATCGTAAAGATTGGCGACTCATCGGGGCCAAATGTAACAGAAAATCCTTTGCCCAATCATAACGATAATAGGGTAAACGCGATAAGTGAGAATGAAGGAAGAAGAGTCAAAGCCAACGTGGCAGAGATAAAAACCCCTCTTGGATGGGTTTGGAAACAAATGGTAAAAAGAGGTCTTATCAAGCAAGATTCGATAGAAAGGCCTGAACAAGCAAAGAGATTTTGTGAGTTCCACGCAGAAGAAGATCATGACTTCCAGGAATGCACCGAGTTCAGAATCGTGGTGCAAAACTTTATGGATAGCAAAGAAATGGAGTTTTATGAAGAAATCAAAGGGTTAAAAGAGGAATAAGTTTGTGCTACAGGAGAAGGATCTGCAAGGAGAACCCAAGAGCTTCGTCATCCAGTGGTTATCATTTCAAAACCAATGAACAAAGAATCTGGAATACAAATAGGGCCAAAAGTTATAATCCAAAAACCTGTATCCTTTCCTTACAAGGATAACAAAAAGGTTCCTTGGAGTTACGATTGCAATGTGACGATTCCAGGAAAAGAGAGCTCGGTAAATGCTTCAGAAAAGAAGGAAGGATTCTATACACGAAGTGGAAAGCGCTATGATCCGGCAGACGCGATGGTGGAATCTGGAAAAGAAAAAGCTTTAGCAGTTGAGCTAGGAAAAACAAAAACAGACGAAATTGAATCGAGTGTCAATCAGCCGGTAACTGAAAATCAAGCCAAAGAATTTCTAAAATTCTTGAAACATAGCGAGTACAGCGTGGTAGAACAATTACATAAGCAACCGGCTCGTATCTCCGTACTTGAGTTGCTTATAAGTTCAGAGATACATCGTAATGCGTTGATTAAGGTGCTAAATGAAACTTATGTCACTAAAGATATCTCGGTGAATAAGTTGGATCGCTTGGTTAATAATATCAATGCCGATAATTTCATCTTTTTTAATGATGATGAAATACCGCCAGGGGGAAGAGGATCTACCAAAGCATTACACATCACTGCTCGTTGCGGGGAGTATATGTTAGCTGGAGTGCTAATTGACAATGGATCAGCCTTGAATGTTTTACCCCTATCTACCTTAAGTAGGTTACCGGTGGATAACTCTCACATGAGATCATGCCAAAATATAGTGAGAGCATTTGATGGTACCGAAAGAAAGGTGATAGGAAGAATAGAAGTACCTCTTTTAATTGGCCCAAATACATACGATGTGGACTTCCTAGTGATGGATATCAAGCCGTCATATAATTGCTTATTAGGAAGACCCTGGATTCATTCGGCAGGGGCGGTGCCTTCATCATTGCACCAGAAGTTAAAATTGGTAATAGAAGGCCGATTAATTACAATTGACGCCGAGGAAGATATCATTGCATTGGTAACCAATGATACACCATATTTGGGAATAGACGACGAGGCAGTTGAATGTTCTTTTCGATCTTTGGAGTTCGTAAATGCAACCTTTGTCATAGGGGGAAAGAAGATTCCGACGCCCAGCATGTCTAAAGCCACAAGGATGGGATTACAAGCGACAGTTGGGAAAGGAGCTGTGCCTGGAAGAGGACTTGGAAGATGCCTTCAGGGAAGGATGGGGGCACCAGTAGTGAAATACAAACAAGATCGTTTTGGTTTAGGATTTAAACCAAATACCAAACAAAGAAGGAAAGAGTTAGAAAAGAGACAAGATAGAAGGAAGGCGCGTTTGAACGGAAAAGAAGTCGACTGGGAACCTATGGCTTTCCCCCACATATCCAGGACATTCATGTCGGGAGGAACTATGTATTCTGAACTGAGGGCTCCAAGAAAGAAGACCGCAGAGGAAATGTTAAGAAACTTAAGCATCAATGCCATATGTGAAGAAGAATTTGAAGGAGGAAGTACGTCAGGCATCTATCCCGTTGAACCTGGGAGTGTTTTAAACAATTGGACTACGGAAGAAATGCCTGAAGTTTTTAGAGCTTTTCCAGAGTAATATTCAAAACATTAATTGTTCTAAGCCTAGAGAAAATGAAAACTTTTGTGAACTGAAATAGGCTTATATGTGGACATTGTGATTTCAATGAAATATATCTTCGCATTTTGAGTATATATTCTTTTCAAATTCTTTTTTTCATACATTCATGGTCATACTAAATAAGAATCCTTAAATTCATACATTCCCTGTACATTCTTTGATACCTATAACAGGTCCCAAGATATCAATGATATGAGTGACTCTACTATGGCGAATATCTTGTTTCGCATTCGGTGAACTTCTTACTAAGATAGTAGATCGCTCTTTCCTTTGGTCCTGATTCGTCATGTTGACCAAGCACGCATCCCATGGAATTTTCAAATACTGCCAAATACAGTATGAGCGGTTTGTCTGGGAAGGGTGGCATCAGTACTGGGGCGTTGGATAAGTAATGTTTGACTTTTTCAAAAGTTTTTTGACATTCCTTATCCCATACACCTGGATTATGTTTCTTGAGGAGGCGAAATATGGGGTCGCATTTCTCAGTTAGCTGTGAGATGAACCGAGCAATATAGTTCAGCCTTCCTAGAAAACCTCGAACCTCCTTTTGAGTACGCGGCGGGGGTAATTCTTGTATTGCTCTTACTTTGTCAGGATCAATCTCAATTCCTCTTTCACTGACCACGAATCCAAGCAATTTTCCTGATCTGACCCCGAATGTGCATTTTGCTGGATTTAGCTTTAGCTGAAATTTCCTCAATCTCGTAAATAATTTCTTAAGGACCTGCACATGTTCCTTTTCTGTTTTAGATTTTGCAATCATGTCATCAACATAGACTTCTAACTCCTTATGCATCATGTCATGGAACAGTGTTACCATGGCCCTCTGATACGTTGCCCCTGCATTTTTCAACCCAAATGGCATCACCTTATAACAAAAAGTTCCCCATAGGGTTATGAACGTAGTTTTCCTCATATCCTCGGGATGCATCTTAATTTGGTTATATCCCGAGAAGCCATCCATGAAAGAAAACAGCGAATGTCCTGCTGTATTGTCTACCAAGGCGTCGATATGCGGCAGGGGAAAGTTATCTTTTGGGCTAGCCTTATTTAGATCTCTATAATCCACACACATTCGTACCTTCCCATCTTTCTTAGGGACAGGAACAATGTTAGCTACCCACTCGGAGTATTTGACCACCTTCAGGAACCCAGCGTCGAATTGCTTTTGCACCTCTTCTTTTATTTTTAACACGATATCAGGCCTCATTCTTCGGAGTTTTTGCTGAACTGGTTTGCAATCCTCCTTTATAGGAAGTCGGTGAACCACGATGTCAGTACTTAACCCAGGCATATCTTGGTATGACCATGCGAAGACATCTTTGAACTCTCGTAGCAATTCAATGAGGTCTTGTTTTACTTCTTCAGCTATGCGGGTACCAATCTTTAACACCTTTCCCTCTTCCAAGATCACTGTCTCTATCGTCTCTTCGTGGGGTAGAATCTGTTTCTCTTCCTGCTCTACCATTCTCAACAAGTCCGGAGATAGGTTGCAATCTGTGTTATCTTCAAAATCTTGAGATTCCTCTGGACACATATCTCGTTCAAAAAGATTTTCTAAGTCCATAGTAGAGTCACTCATATCATTGATATCTTGGGACCTGTTATAGGTATCAAAGAATGTACAGGGAATGTATGAATTTAAGGATTCTTATTTAGTATGACCATGAATGTATGAAAAAAAGAATTTGAAAAGAATATATACTCAAAATGCGAAGATATATTTCATTGAAATCACAATGTCCACATATAAGCCTATTTCAGTTCACAAAAGTTTTCATTTTCTCTAGGCTTAGAACAATTAATGTTTTGAATATTACTCTGGAAAAGCTCTAAAAACTTCAGGCATTTCTTCCGCAGTCCAATTGTTTAAAACACTCCCAGGTTCAACGGGATAGATGCCTGACGTACTTCCTCCTTCAAATTCTTCTTCACATATGGCATTGATGCTTAAGTTTCTTAACATTTCCTCTGCGGTCTTCTTTCTTGGAGCCCTCAGTTCAGAATACATAGTTCCTCCCGACATGAATGTCCTGGATATGTGGGGGAAAGCCATAGGTTCCCAGTCGACTTCTTTTCCGTTCAAACGCGCCTTCCTTCTATCTTGTCTCTTTTCTAACTCTTTCCTTCTCTGTTTGGTATTTGGTTTAAATCCTAAACCAAAACGATCTTGTTTGTATTTCACTACTGGTGCCCCCATCCTTCCCTGAAGGCATCTTCCAAGTCCTCTTCCAAGCATGGTTATCTCTTTTTCTAAAAGTGGTGGTTGAACTTGTGCTGCTACCTCCCTCCATCTTCGAGCATACTGGCGAAAGCTCTCATTAGTTTTCTTTTCCATATTTTGCAATATAATTCGATCGGGTGCTATGTCCATCACATGTCTGTACTGTTTTATAAAGGCCTGCGCCAAATCTTTCCAAGAGTGGATTTCAGCTCGACTCAATTGATTGTACCATCTAGCCGCTGACCCGATCAAACTGTCCTGAAAACAGTGAACCAACAGCTGCTCGTTGTTGATGTACCCGGTCATTCTTCGGCAAAACATAGTGATATGAGCATCGGGACAACTTGTCCCGTCATATTTTTCAAACTCCGGCATTTTAAACTTAGGAGGGAGGATTAAATCAGGCACCAAGCTCAGATCTTTAGCGTCTATTCCTCGGTGGTAATCAGCACTTTCCATGGCCTTAAACTTTTCCTCCAGCCATTTACATCGGTTTTCCAATTGCTTTGACAGATCCACTTTCGTCTTTTCCACTTCTGCCACGTCATCGAGGTCAAGGACTATGAGATTGGTGGGATTCTCTCCGGAATTGTTACTTATTCCGATTGGAGGACTCGTTTGGAATTGTTGGGGTCTAATTGTAACAGAGGGTCTTTGTGGATACATTTCAGCTTGAGTATGCGCGTGCAGAGGGGTAAAGCCTGGAGGGTAAAGGGGTTCATCACTATTTCCTTCTTCAACATTAACAATAGGGTCCTTTCCCTTGTCTTTTCCTCCTTTCAACAGTTGCGTTAACTTTGCCATCATGTCGTCTTGGGATTCTCGCATCTCTCGCTGAATCTTTTCCAACCGCTCTTCTATCTGATCTTGCATATCTCTTTGGAGCTGCTCAAGTTTTTCTAGTCTTTGATCCATGTTTCTTGACTTCGCTCGAGTTCCGTAAGAGTGACGGTTTTCTAGGTTAACTGAAATAATTTTATTTAGTTAGGGTCTTTTAATGGTCATTAATGCATATAATGCAATGCATGAAATGAATGCAAAAGGCGTTAATTCTAGTTCAATTTCATTATGAAAACTTTACTAGAAAATAAACTTTTTTACATAAGGTGGATTACATATACGACTTAGCCCTAAAACTCAAAATTCTAATCCTCCTAAGCAACGAGGCTAGCTCCTGTCCTCGACTCGACTCTAATTCGTACTTCACGCTTAACACATCAGCTTGTACTGCTAACGTCTGCAAGTGATCAGCCACCTCTCGGATTTGAAGCACGGCTTCTCCCATGATTTGATCTCTATCTCTTACTTGGTTCTGAAAGTAGTGCAACTGCTCGGTTTGACGATCTTCATTAGATCTCATGTGCTCAATCCGCATCTCGCAACTTCGCAATGCTGCTTCTAACTCTTCAATTCTTCGTTTCATCTCTTCAATTCTACTTAGGCTTGCTTTTAATTCCATCACAGAATTTCGATTTCGATGCCGATGGAGAGATTCTTCTAACTCGGACACTCTATTTTCTAGTTCCCATTTTTCTTTCTGATTCTCTGACAGACTCTTTTTTAAAGTCTCGTTCTGGGTTTGAACTTCTTGAAACCTTGTTTCCCATCTATCAGCTTTGTTCTTTTCTTCTTGAACTTCCTTGCGCCATTGTTCAGAAGTCTTTCCCAACCCGGCGGTTCTCATTGATGATCGCAACTTCTTGTAATCTGTTTTCAGACTGTCCAGATCTTCTTCAGCCCTAGCTTTTCCTTTTCTTAATCGCTCCATCTCGAGCTTCTGGACATCTACATCCAACCTTAAGTTTGTTTTTTCTTCCTCCATTTGCTCTATCTGTTTTTCCAACTCTGTATTTCTTCTTTCAAAATCTTGCTTCAAAATTTCTAGTTCAGAAGGGATGACCCGTAAGTGCTCCTCTATCGAATGACTGCCTTCGGGGCTTGATTTGGGGACATTGTCATTGATTCTTCTGACCCTCCATTCTTCATATTCGGGGGTTGTCATTGGTCCTACAGCTAATCGCTTCATTTGGCGAGTCTGATTCCACGTATTGGATATCTCTCGAATCCTCTTTTTGTAGCCATCACCCCCATACGAGAATTCACACTCGGCCAGCCCCTGGGTTGCGGGTATAAACTGTCTTGATCTGTACTGTTTGAGCACTAATAACGGGGCATAGCCAATAGCTCCCCAGATTCCAAGCAAAGGGACCCAATCAAAACTACCGCATCGGTACAAAATTTCGTCTGGAAGTAACCACGGAGCTCTCCATTCAATGTCTTCTTCATGCAAGTTTTGAAGAATTGCCATCCATTTTTCCATTGAAATGTCGTCCCTTCTCGGTGTAGCTATCATCTCCTTTAGCGGCGAATAGTTTTCAGAGAAGACCCGATATGACACCTTATCCACTTTCCAAAAATGACTGTGGAACCACGCAAGTAACAACTGTGCACATCCAATGAACCTGCCTTCGCCCGCTCGCCGACAGGTACTCAATGATCTGAATGTCTCCACTAAAATTGCTGGAACCGGGGTAACTCCTTTATCAAGGCGGTCGAACAAATCAGTAACCGCCTCATCAATATGCCCCAAAGCTCTAGGAAAGATAACTAAGCCATATATGCTTAGGGCGAAGATATCTACCCTCTTTTTTATATCCGGGTGCGCCAAAGCCACATCTTTCAAACTCCTCCAAGAAATGCACTTGTTATCCCCTTTTTGTTTAATTCGGGCCGTAACCCACTGCTCACTCATGCCTGTTATGTTCATTAACCTTCTCAAAAAGGGTACATTTGCGGCTCTTGAGTAGATTCTGTCGACTTGACTCTTTGAACACCGAAGTAAAGCCATATATTCTTCTATCGTAGGCACCAAGTCAACTTTCCCGAACAAAAAACAACTATAGGCGGGATTCCAAAATTGTGCGAGAGCCCGGAATAGGTGCTTATCTACCTTCATATCTAGCAGGTACGGCAAGTCCCCGTAATGGGAATAAAACAACTGTCTGGCCTCCTCGTCCCAATGGTCCCAAATTCCTTTCAACTCTTGTAAATCGTTCTGGGTTATGCTGATGCGGGTAAAGTCCCATAGCTCTGATATATATCCTTCAGCCAAACTATCCCCTTTCTCTTGCTGTGTCGTTTCCGACCAAATTCGAACTGCCGCATTATCTTCCACCTTATCAAGAAACCTTCTTTCCATGATAAGCTTTCTTTCTAGAAACCGAATATGAACCAACTCCTTGAAATAATGAAATGCCATGCAGTTGAAATGTCATGCATCCAAAGTAAAACAACAAATATCAGTACCAGATATAAACATATAATCCAAGACAATTCAAAAGAATAAAAGCACATCAGGGTATCTACTAGGGTTTGGTGTAGTTCTACTTAAGGTGAGTTCCTAAGGTTTACTACATGGGGTTTGGTTCTAAAGAAAAGGTACCCGAACCAGCAGATTCCTCGATCTTCACCCATTATAGGCTCATATAGACCGAGTTCGGTTCAGGGGAATACATTTCCCTATGGCTGCACGGAGATGAAAATCTCACGAAGACATAGGTACGGATGTATCCCGAAAGCGATCCACTATCCTGCACGGAGGTGAAAACCTCACGAAGGAGTAGCTTCTCACTCCCACTTAAAAGGTGTGACCAACGGTCATGCAATGCAATGCAAAGATATAAAAGTTTAAAATACGAAACATGATGAAAACTATAGCTCAAAACAAATGAAATGCAATGAGAAGATCGTATATTTAAATCAAATTTTCAACTTTCGACAAAAAGACAAAAAATAATCAACTCGTGGCTTGACTCACTTATTTTGAAAAAGTCCTCAGTGGAGTCGCCAAGCTGTTGACACCATTTTTTGGATGAAAACGGGGTCGACTTGGATTTTGGAAAAAAAAGAATGAAAACGGGAGTCGCCACCAATCCTTTTTTGACGAGGTGTGATTGGGTCACCTCAAAAAGTGGTTGTTTTTAATAAATGATTTAATTTTATTAAAACAACGATTTTGGTCTACGAAATTCAGAAAAATGAGTTCGGGAGTCGGTTACGCACGAGGAAGGATTAGCACCCTCGATACGCCCAAAATTGGTACCTAGTTGATTAATTAGTGTCTTAGTGTCGAAATTTTGAAAACTTGAAAGAATTTAAAATACGATCCCTCTTTGTAAAGAAAATGCTCAAATGTTAAGGACCTTCTCGTCTCACAATATAAAATGTCACATCCAGTAAGTTAGGACACGATATCTTGAATTTTCGAGAACGAGCTTGCCTTTTATATAAAAATTCGTGTATTTCAAAAGGTTATTCAGTTAGTTAAGGTGAACGAGGAAAATCGAAACCCAGTAAGTTAGGGCACGTTTCCTCGAATTCCCAAACACTGAATATTGCCTTTACTTGCAAAAATCTTATTTCGAGGTAACGAAATGCCATACCCAGTAAGTTAGGGAACAACACCTCGTATCTTCGAGAATAAGCATTTTTCAAAACTCATGTCACGATTTAAAAGAGTATTCTGTTATTTAGGTTAAAGGAGAAAAATCGAAACCCAATAAGTTAGGGCACGATTGTCTCGAATTACCAAATACGGAATATTACTTTTATGAAAGAATTATTATTGGGTTGGATATAATGATAATAAGAATAATATTAAAGTAAAGTAAACAATAATACTATATATAAATGTATATATATATGTATATAATAGAAATACACACTACCATATAATAATAAATATAGAAATACAAAAGCAAATATAATAAAAATATTAAATTAAAGTAATAAAAAATAATACTATATATAAAATATATATATACATAAAAATATACACTAATATATAATAGTAATAGTGATAGCAAAAATAATAAAAATATGAGTAATATTAATAATATATTAGAATACAAAAGTAAAGTAATAACAATAGGGGTGATAATAATAATAATACAAACAATAATACATATATATAATAATAGTAGTTAGAAATAAAAAATAATAAAAGTAACAATAATGATAGTAATAATATAAATAAATATGGAGAGGGCATATATAATATAATAATAATATAAAAATAATATATACATGAGAAATAATAATAATATAAATAATAGTAAAAATAATAAAATAATAAAACAAAGCTTTCAACTCTCTTTCTCCCTCTTTTCTAAATCCGGCCGTTGGTCCGGCTTTGCTTCGGTCATGGACCCCCACGGGCCGCCATCGGCGCCACCGTACACGGCGGCCGGACCTCAAAAAACCTTTTTCGATAATGAAAATATGGGTAAGCTTTTTACTTTTATTTTTACTTTCGTATAAAAAACAAAATAAAATTGAAAGGAAAACAATAAACAAACAAAGAACTAAAGATAAGAATAGACAAAAGAAACCTCTTTTGCTTTGATCTTTGATTAATCTCCAAAAACTAGCCTTTCCAAGAAACAAAAATAACCTTTTTTACAAAAAAACACCTCCAAAAAACAAAAAAAACCTCCTCCAAAACAAAGAACAATCCTTCTCCAAAAAACCAAAAACCCACCCCTAAAAACAAAGTCTTGAATGGCTTTTATAGCCAAATTTTACAAGTGGAGTGGTTGGGGTGGTTTAGGTGGCCAAGGGTGGTGGAGTTGGTGGCTAAGGTGGGTGGCCAACAAAGGTGGTGGAGTAGGTGGCCAAGGTTTTTATTTATTTATTTATTTATTTTTTTGTGTTTGGGTTGGGATTAGGTTGGTTTAAGTTGGGGCAAAATTGGGCCTTTACAATATTTACATATTTTTATTTGTTTAATATTAATAATTGTTTTCTGCAATTTTTATGCATGTAATATATTTAATTATTAAAAATATATTATATTCCAAATATTTTTATACATATATTAAATCCCTGTATTGCCTGAGAAAGAAAACTAATGTATATATATGAAGTTGTAAGATGATGGTCATTTTTCGATCAACAATTGTCGTTATTGACTGTTGTTACTTTGTTTGTTTTTTAAATAATATTTTAATATCTTTTTATTTTTTTGAATTGTGTTGGTGTCTATGTCATAATGAGTGACTCAAATACTATTAGCGATTATATTAATACAATAATGATCAATGACAGATATAGCTGCTCTAAGGGTTTAATTGTTGAACTTTTAACATTTGAGGACTTAATTAGGCGCATATTTTTTATAGAGGGATTTGAATTAAACTTTTTGAAAATTTAAAGAGTTTATTATACCTTTTAGCCTAAAGTATTTTAGGTTTGAATATGTTAAAAGTTTTTGTATTCTTTTTCAATTTAAAAACTAGTCTTTATATTTTATTTTTGAGATATTGAATACCTATTTTTTATTTAAAAATTTTAATTGATGCGTCAAATTTTGCCGTTAAAATTTTAGATATTGCTTTTAACAAAAAAAATAAAACAATTCAAGCAAAAAAAACAAAATATAAAAATCATGAAAATGAATATATATTAAAAAATATTAAATAATACCTGTTAAGGAATTATTGAATAAATGGAGAAATGTCAAACGTGTTAAATTACTGATGAATTGCGAAATAGGCCCTTTTAGCCGATTAGAATTAATGCTTAATTGTTCCAAATTGAGAAGATTCCAAATTTGGTGTGGGATTACACCTACACGTTGAAATATTATTTGCGGTGAACCCACCTGTTAAGTAGTCGTGCATTACGATAGGAACTCCCAATTCAAAGCAAAGTTACCACTAATGAAATGCAATACAATTGCTATACGACACTTAATAATATTGTATTTTCTAAAAATAATAGAAATTGAACAATCTCATTTAAGAAATAACCAAAAAAAAGAATCAATATATTGAAGAAATGTGATGTAGTACTTAACTAATTATTACTAGGTAAATAGAAGAAATTTAAATGTTGAGGCCCAATATATTCCAAATCACGAATGTTAGGGCGAAGCTAAGAAAACTAATTAAATTATAAATATTTTGGAAGATTATAATATAATTTTACTATAGATAATTATTTTATACATTGTTATTGAAGGAAAAAAAAATTCCACAAATAAGTTTTGGTTGATGCTATTTGATTTTAAGGTATAATTAAATAATTAAAAAAGATAATTGACATTATTTTAGATCTGTTTATGAATTTTTTTTTCCACTAATAGTGCACAAAATAATTACCCATTTATTATTATATTAACTTACAATTTTAATTTTTTGTAAAAAATCAAATTACAATTATATATATATTTTTAGAGTCTAAGTACTTACTCACCTCGATGCCACCTTTACACCAAGTGAAGGTGACTTACAACATATTTAGATACAACTATTTTTAAATTTGAGTAATTTTAAAAGCATGAATTTAAATTGCTCAATTAAGCACTAAATTAAAAAGTTTTAAATATTTAATGCATGGATAATTACAAATATAAATTGAAAAAAATAAAGAAAAAATAGCAATCACGAAAAAGGATGGGTGAAGAAATTATATATAATACCTGTTAGAGAATTATAGGATAAATTGAGAATTCTCAAATATGTTAAATTACCAATTTGGTGTGGAATTGCACCTGCACAATCAAATTAATTTGTGAAACAAAGATAAAAAAAGAATTTGTTATTTTTATTTTAAGATTAAAAGATCAAGATTTAATAGTCCAAATTTTATCATCCGTACATTATTATTAATCTAACACACTAAATTAAAACTCAAATAATGTCTATTTTATAATTTAGACATAAAAGATTCAAAACAAGGGTCAAGACTATCAAAAATATTTTTTTAAGTTAAATTTGTTTTTCAAATAGATAGTTTTTTAAGTCAAACAGATTTTCAACCTGACTTTTTAAGCCAAAGGAGCAAAAATTTACCACTAATGAAATCACAAGTATACAATATGTAATAAAATTGTATTTTCTCAAAAAAGAAAAGTAAAAGTTGAACAATTTCATTTAAGAAACAAAAAAATCAGTATATTGAAGAAACGTAATATAGTACTTAATTAATTGTTACTTGTTAAATAGAAGAAATTGAAATGTTGAGGTACAATATATTCCAAATCATAAATGCCCTACCAAAGTACCGGCAACGCTTAAAAAAAATTAATTGAAGTTGAAGTTACATTATAAAATTTTGGAAAGTTAATAATGTAATTTTGTTATGGATATTATTAGTGGAGTAAACAAATTATATAAGTGAATTTGAGTTGATGTAATTTGTTTTTAGGGTATAATAAAATAAGAATTAAATAGTTTAAAAAATATATTTGACATTATTTTAGACCTGTTTATGAAATATAATTACCCATTTATTATATTAATTTACAAATTTAATTTTTTTGCAAAAATTAAATTACAATTTCATCATTTTAGAGTCTAAGTACTTTTTGAAGATGACATTTTGATTCAACTATTTTTATATTTGAGTAATTTTAAAAGCATATAATTTTGAATGTAAATCATCTCAATTAAACATTAAGTTAAATGTCCAAATGTCAAATATTTAACGCATTAATACTTACATATATATATATAAGTTGGACAAAAAATAAATTTAAGAAAGAAAAAATAACTATAAAAAAATATGAGTGAAGAAATTATGTATAGTACCTGCTAAAAAATTATAGGATAAATCGAGAATTCTCAAACGTGTTAAATTACTGATGGATGGAAAAAGCCCTTTTAGCCTATTAGAAGAAATGCTTAACTGTTCCAAATTGAGAAGATCTCCGATTTGGTGTGGGATTACACCTGCACAATCAAATAATTTTGTGAAATAAATATAAAAAAATATATGTTACTTTTGTTTTAAGATTAAAAGATCAAGATCCAATAGTCAAAATTTTATTATCCAATTCTAAATCTAACAAAATAATGTTTATTTTTAAATTTAGGCCAATTAATTTCTTGATGTCAAGCATAAAAGATTCAAAAGAAGGGTCAGTTTTCTATTGAGTTTTAAAAATACTTTTTAAGCTAAATCTGTTTTTTAAGTTAAAAGTAATGGTAAATAGATAGTTTTTTTAAATCAAACCAGCTTTTCAATCTGACTTTTCAAGCCAAAACAAAATAAAAAAAGTTCTAATTTGCATTCCAAAAGCTACTTCCAGTGGTAATTTATAAATTTGCCTCTCATTTGTATAAACTATAAAAAATAAATATGATTTATATATTCCAATTAAATTTTATAAATAATTTATATTAATTATTTAAAAAGTATTTAAAATTTTTTATATATCATAATGTTAACAATAAATTATCATGAATCATTTTATTTTATCTATAATTTAAGTTGAATATTTTTAATACTAAAATACTATTAAATACCTAATAAATTATTTTTAATTATAACTTAGGTTTATATATATTACATAAATCATAATATTAATTAATTTAAATACCATTTAAATACACATATTAATTTTTATTACAAAATTATGTTTAAAATAGAGATTTTATTATTCTTTTTTCAAATTTACTTCTTAAAAACAGTTCAAACTTTTTAAAATAACTTTTCAATCTTAAACAATAATCCTGAGTAATTTGATTATTGCTTTTACTGCTAATAAATAATGGATTCTTTTTTTAAAAAAAATTAATACATAAACATTATTTCAAAATATATAAAAAATTAAAATGATAATTAGATAATTATATAAAGTTAATTATGATATAATTACAGTAAATCTTTTTACAAAATTATGATGCACTTGCACAAACATCAAAATATTTTTCATGTCATTTTTACGAATCATATATATTAACCTTTTTGAGGTTTAAACATTGTATCTTTAAATATTCTTATTTCCTCTTAAATTTTTGTCACCATAAACGTGCTTTTAACTCAAGTACTTTTTTTAAGAAAAACACACTCAAATTCAATAGGATATAGCTGAAAAAAGTTTTATACAGTAATTAAATG
Organism: Gossypium hirsutum; assembly: GCF_007990345.1. NCBI lineage: Eukaryota > Viridiplantae > Streptophyta > Magnoliopsida > Malvales > Malvaceae > Gossypium > Gossypium hirsutum. Next base: position 5,629,996 of record NC_053437.1, on the reverse strand, counting down.
GCCAAAAGAGAAAAAGCATTCTAAGTTTTTCTTGCAGTTTTAATAATTAAAACATGTAATTTAAACATATAAATTGATCTTCCGTAAAATATCACATTAATGTTTAAGCACAATCATTAAAATTATGAATTGAGCACTTTGGCACTATCATGATTGATGAAAAGCATGAAAATACTAAAAAGAACAATCATCATTGCTTCGGATGTGTATTTAGCAATGGGCTGGAAAGGTAAAGGTTTTCTAATCATTGAGGTTGGATCAAATGAGGTGTTTAGTTAGATTGAGAATAAAAAGTTGAGACAGTGGATGCCGCAATCTATCTTTAAGGATATCAAAAACAGAATGGATAGAGTAGGTAATGTTTCCTTCTCGAAGGTTGAGAAGCACGAAAATGAGATGGCCTCTGCTCTGACGTTAGTTGAAATAAAAAGGCCTGGAATGTTTAAGGCATGGTGGTGAATATATTACGAGCAATGTTGCTGAATTTCTTCTAATGAATTGGTTAGTTGTTAATGTCTAAAGGATCTTTGGTTATATGGGGCTTATGTTTCGGTTGCTTACACAATTGCTTTTTAGAGAGCGGAATAACAAAGGGGGGTTTTGCGGGTCTGGTGATATGAAGTTATGATGTTATCGATATGAGATTTTGGTGATTTATACTTGGTAGAAGGACACTTTTCTGTGGGGGATTGCTGCATTTTGCATATTATAATATTGTTTGCAAAGGCTTAAAATGTATAATAATTTGATTGAGGAAAAAAAAATTTCCTACCCTACACTCTGAAAGAGACAATAAAACACTAAAACAGCATCCAAAAGCTTTCCATTACCTTCGATCTCGTTGTAGGTGAGATCTAGACTCCTAAGCATTGTCAAGTTTCCTATTTCTTTTGGTAGAATCCCTTCAAAACCACAATCAACTAAATTCATAATCTGTAACTCTTTGCACTTGAATAAACTCATCGGAATGCTTGTGGGGATCCAGGCTGAAACCAAGTCAAGAACTTGCAATTTAGATAGACGTTCAAACATATCTGATGGGATTTCACCTGCAAAATTGTTAGTACTCAAAGATTAGTATTAAAATTTAGGGAAGGAATCAAACTATGATGGATATTTCCATAAAAATAGTTTTCACCCAATTCTAAATTTCAATCAATGCAAATTAGCCAACTGAACGGATAATGAGTCATAAAATGAGTTGTTCATTAGGTTGGGTGAAGTAAGGGAAGATAAATTTGCAATTTGAGGTGGTAGAGTGCCAGTGAGAAGCATGCTAGAAAGATTAATACAAACAGGCTTTGTCAAAAAAATTTTATTCAAAACATTTTCTTCTCTTAACGATGCATTTTTAAAACATTAAAAATCTAAAATGAAACTATTAAAAAAATTTATAATTTTTTAACCTTCAATATTTAATTCAATATTTATAATTTTTATTATTTTAGTCCTTACTTTTTAAAGATACATAAAATAAAACCTAAAATAAAATGAAACTAATAAAAAATGAAACAATGTTATAGCATGATTCAAAAGCAGACTTTCCATTAAATGAATTGTTAAAAGTATAAAATATTTAACACATTTGTAGATATTCAACATAAATTTAATTCAAAGAAAAAAGAAAGTAAAAAATAAAAATAAAAATAATAAACTGAACATACGTTCAGAAGAAATATTATATAATACCTGATAGGTAATTAGTAAATGTATCAAGAATTGTCAAACGTGTTAGATTACTGATGGTTGACGGAATGGACCCTCCAAACATATTGAAAGAAATGTTTAATTGTTCCAAATTGAGAAGACTCGGGAAGTCGAATGGGATTGGACCTGCAAATTCAAATATTATCATAAAAAAGGCAACCATGTGATAGCGTGATTCAACAGTAAATTTACCACTAATGAAATTTACAAGTATACAATTTAACAAATTTGTATTTTCTTAAAATAAACGATAGAAATTGAACAATTTCATTTACGAAATAAATAAATAAAAATTCAATATATATTGAAGAAATGTGATATAGTGCTCAACTAATTATTACTGGGTAAATAGAAAAAATTGAAATGTTGAGGTCCTATGAAAGTAAGAGCGAAGCTAAAACAAAAAAAAATTTAATTGAAGGGAAAAGTAAATTATAAATTTTTGGGAAAATTAAAATATAATTTTATTGTGGATATTTATCTTATATATTATCAGTGGAGTAAAAAAAAAAGTTCACAAGTAAATTTGGATTGATACAATTTGTTTTTAAGGTAAAATAAAATAATGATTAAATAATTAAATAGATATTTGATATTATTTTAGACTCGCTTGTGGAAATTTTTTTATTCTATTGGCAGTGGATAGAATAATTACCATTTCTTATCACATTAACTTACAATTTTAAAATTTTTGCGAAAATCAAATTACAATTTTATTATTTTAGAGTCTAAGTACTTACTTCCTCCACTGCCACCTTTTCACCAAAGTGAAGATGACATATAATATATTTAGATCCAACTATTTTTAAATTTGAGTAATTTTAGAAACATATAATTTTTAATTTAAATCACTCAATTAAGCATTAAATTAAAAGGTTTCAAATATTTAATGCATGGATAATTACACACATATAAATTGAAAAAAATAAATAAGAATCAAGAAAAAAGTTGAATGAAGAAATGATATATAATACCACTTAGATGATTTCTGGATAAATCAAGAATTCTCAAACGTGTTAAATTATACATAGGTGGAGGATGCCGCAATAATCCATTGTTAGACATGGTTAATTGTTCTAAATTGAGAAGATCTCCAATTTCACCTGCATAATCAAATTAATTTGTGAAACAAATATAAAATAAATATTTGTTACTTTTGTTTTAAGATTAAAAGATCAAAGTCCAATAATTCGAATTTTATTATGCCACTTTTTTCTAAATGTAACGCACTAAATTGAAGCTTAAATAATGTCTATTTTATAATTTAGTGATGTCAAACATAAAAGTTTGTGAGCAAAGGGACAGTTTTCTATTGAGTTTCAAAAATACCTTTTAAGGTAAATATGTTTTTCAAGTTAAAAGTAAATAGACAGTTTTTTAAATTAAACCATACTTTTCGAGTCAAACCAAAACAAATAAAAATTATAATTTTCATTTCAAAAAATATTTTGAGTTTCAATTTATAAATTTACCTCTCATTTATATAAACTATACAAGATTAATATTATTTATATATTCCATATATCATAATATTAATTAATTTAAATATCATTTAAATTCATATATTAATTTTATTCATTACAAAATCATGTTTAAAATAAAAAAATTATTTTTTTCAAAAACACTTCAAACAACTTTTCAATCTCAAAACTTGTACATCAGTACAATTGAAGCAATGATCCTGAGTAATTTGATTATTTCTTTTACTTCTAACAAATAATGGATTCTTTGTTTTTCAAATTTGAATACCTAAACATTATTTCAAAAGAAATAAAAAAATTTAGAATTAATCAAAGCTATCTTAAATTATATAATATGATATAACTACACCAAGACCTTTTACAAAACCGTGATGCACGCGCACAGCCATTATATTTTTTATGATCAAGATATTTTTATGACGATTTTACAATATATAAAGTTCTTTTTTAAAAATTTTTATTTCCTCTTAAAATTGTCACCAAAACTCAAGTTCCTTTTTGGTTTTTAAGAAAAATACACTCAAATTCAATACGATATAGCTGGAAAAGAAGCGAAAAAAGTTATGGCCAAAAGAGAAAAAAATCAAGCCTTTTGTTTTTTACAATTTTAATAATTAAAATATGTAACAATTATCTTCTTTAAAATAACACATTAATATTTAAGACAATAACCATATTTGCTTCTTTTAATAAAATATGAAAATATTTTAGATTTTTAAAAATTAATCATCATTAAAATTATGAATTGAGCAATTAGCGCTATCATGATTGATGAAAAGCATGAAAATTCTTGTTTTTGCTACCTTGCAATCCGAAAGAGAATAATTTTTTTCCGTTTACCTTGGATCCGGTTATTGTCGAGATGTAGACTCCTAAGCTTTGTCAAGTTTCCTATTTCTTCTGGTAGAATCCCTTCCAACCTATTACTTTCTAAATTTATGAACTGTAACTCTTTGCACTTGAGTAAATCTATCGGAATTTTTCCCGACAGATTGTTCATACCCAAGTTAAGACTTTGCAGTTTAGGTAGACGTTCAAACATATCTGATGGGATTTGACCTGTAAATTTGTTAGCACTTAAAGACAAGTATTGAAGTTCAGGGAAGGAACCAAACCATGATGGGATCTCTTCGTAAAAATAGTTTTCACCCAATTCTATAAATCTCAGTCGATGCAAATTAGCCAACTGAATGGGTAATGAGCCATGAAATGAGTTGTTCATCAAGTTGAGTGAAGTAAGGAAAGATAAATTTCCAATTTGAGGTGGTAGAGTGCCAGTGAGAAGCATGTTAGAAAGATTAAGAGCTATGACTCTTTGATGTTGAGATCCACAAGTGACACCAGCCCAATTACAAACAGAAGTTGTAATAGACCAGTTGGTTTCCAAAATCTTTTGAGGATCGCTAACAACATGAGCTTTCAGTGCTTGAAGAGCTGACTGATCTGTGCTGGTATCGATTTTTGTTTTGGTAGAGAATGAAACAACAAAATTAGGTAACAGCACGGGCATTGTAAGACCCAGAATGAACCGAGGGACATTTGCCATCAAAATTTGTGGAACCGCAACAATTGTGATCAGAGGTATGCTCCAAGTGGCGAAATTTGTGATGAGACTTGCTCTACTTTGTTAAATTTTCTTACAAAATTCAATCACATATATAGAAAACCAATGAGGTTTTTTTAATCCAAACAAATTGACCGTAATTGTCTACACATGCGACTTATTGACGACTTGTAGCTTACCTGTGGTTGACTTTGACTAATAATTTTCTTTTCAGTTGTTTACAATAGGGACGTCATGGTTAGAGATTATCCAAATTCACTTGTAGCTTAGAAACAATTGGATTTCTTTTTGAAGTTAGAAATTATTTTTATTGGATTCAGGGAACCTAGAAATCAAAACAATTTTCCAATAATTTTTCGAAATTTAGTTTATTTTTGCCAACTCTGCAAATCACTGATCAAATATTTCAGAGCATCATTAAAATTTTAATTTCAAAAGATGAATACAATCAAAACTATTTACTCTACTGATTAAATGCCATAACCAATCAAAGCTAATTTGTTATTTTGTAACATAATTCTTTGGTAAAAGTATCATGGAAACTTTTGTACTAGGAATTAGTTTACATTTTGTCTCTTCTACTCATAAAATAAGTAAATCAGTCATTATGCATTAGATCAAAGAGAAAATTGGTATTTCTTTTAAAAATTTCACCCCTTTATATCATTAAAAACTGGTGTAACTGACAAAATAACTAGACAATGATATGTACCTATTTTTTAATAGTAAAAATGAACAAAATTTTTAATAGAATTACCATTTACTTTTTAATTTAATGCACAAAAATTAAATTACTCATTTTCCGAATATAAAAACTAAAATACACTTTTAATATAAATACTTCTATAATAAATTTATCCAATTTTTTATATCAAAACATTTCCTTTTTTTTCCACTTCCTACGAAAAGCGCCATGACTATATTAGCTGGTAACTTTTCCAATTTAGTGCAATAATGACCACCTTAAAAGGCCAACCAATAAGAGAATTAAGTATAATGGACATGTATTTATCCACGTGTCCCCTCATGGCTCAGATCTTTCATATTATTGTTTTCTTCATAATCTCATGTTATCTAATTTTTTCATGATGAAGTTTTTCAACGACATAAATATTGATTTTTATTTTACAAAGACAAGAAATAATTAGGACAAAGAAAAGATAATACAGAAGTAGCTTTAGCCCAACGAAAAGTGTGGCTCTTTAGGTGGTAATTGTTTGCTCGTTGTTGAACAATATTGACGTTCCGGAGGAGAGATTTGACATCTTCAAAGATTAGCAGCTGTTTCCACGTTACTTTAAAACAACTTGTGATGATGTTACTCCATTTCTTATTAGCGCTCATAACCTGCAATATTTATCATTATGGGTTCTAAAAAGTAGCCAGTATAATTCGGAGTAAAGATATGCGCAAGGACCATGTTTGTAAATATAAAATTGTTAAAATTGAGTGAATCGAATTCTTATTAAAATAAAATACAATAGTAAAATAAAAAAATAAAATTTATATAGAACTACACTTCTTTTATTTTATTTTAGAATAAGATTTTTAAACTTTATTACACTTAATCTATTTGATATTTATTAGAATAAGGTGTTTCAATCTTATTACACAACTTCTATTAGAATATGATTTTACAAGCCTATAAATAAACATAGCCTACTCCTCTTGTAATCACTCAAATTCGACTTAGTGAATTATCTTCTCCTCTGCCCGTGATTTTTTCCCAAAAGGGTTTCCACTTAAAATCTGTGTGTTCTTTATTTTTCTTTCTATTTTCTTTGCGATACATTGTCATTATCGACGTTCTATTTTTTAACAAATTGGTATCAAAGCTTTCTGGGTTACTTATCTCGATCACAGTAATGACACCACTGAAGTATGAAATTTTGTTGTTGGATCACAACACCAAATTCACGTTGTGACAAATTAAGATGCGGGCAGTTCTTGAGCAGATGGATCTGGAGGTTACCCTGCTAGGGATGTATAAGATGCCTTCGATATTGACCGATGAAGAGAAAAAGCGTAAGGATTGAAAGACGTTAACACAGTTACATCTGCATTTGTCTAACAAAATTTTGTAGGATGTAATGAAGGAGAAGACCACCGTTGCATTATAGAAGAGGTTGGAACAAATATGTACGTCGAAATCTCTAACCAGCAAGCTATTTATGAAGCAGTGTCATTATGCTCATCGTTTGGAGGAAGGTGCGTCTATGCACGAACACTTAACAGTATTTAAAAAAAATCCCCTCAAACTTGAAGGCCATGGAGGTTCAGTATGATAAGGAAGATTTAGGGTTTATTCTACTTTGTTCGTTGTCCCCATCTTATTCAACCTTTAGAGACACGATTTTATATGACAGCGAGTCTCTCATAGTTGATGAGATCTATGATTCTTTGACCTCGTATGATAAGATGAAGTATCTTATAGTTAAACCCGACTCTCAAGGAGAGGGTCTCATTTTTTGTAGGAGACAAGACCGGAATGTTGATGATGATTGTGGAATGACACAGGAATGGAATCCTCGCGGTAAATCTAAGGAAAGATCAAAGTCTTCAAACAAAGGTAAAACTTGTAACTTCTGTAAAAAGAAAGGGCACATTAAATCTGAGTGTTTTAAGCTGCAGACTAAAATCAAAAGGGAGGCTACGAATCAAAAGAGCAAACAACCAGAAAAATCTGGTGAAGCTGATATTGTAGAATGTTACAGCGACGGTGAACTTCTAGTTGCTTCTGTCAACAATTCTAAAGTAAACGAGAAGTGGATCCTTGATTTGGGTTGCACCTTTCACATGAGTCTCAATCGAGATTGGTTTACAACTTATGAAACTGTGTCTGAAAGTGTTGTTTTGATGGAAAATAATGCTTCGTGTAAAATCATAGATGTTGGAACGATTAAACTTAAGATGTTTGACGGAGTTGTTAGAACACTTAGTGACGTGTGACATGTTCCTGAATTGAAGAGAAATTTGATTTCATTGAGTACTTTTGATTCAAAAGTGTACAGATACATAGCTAAAAGTGGACTTTTGAAGATTTTCTAAGGTTCCCTCGTTATGATGGAAGGGTAGAGAAAGACTGTCAAATTATATGTTTTGCAAGGTTCTACAATTACTAGTGATGCAAATGTCACTTCCTCTTTCTTGTCAGATGATGATATTACTAGACTTTATCATATGTGTCTAGGGCATATGAGTGAGAATGGCATGGCAAAATTGAGTAAAAGAGGGCTTCTTGATGGGTAAGGAATTTACAAACTGAAATTCTGTAAACACTACATTTTGGGAAAAAAAAAGAGTTCAATTCACCAAAGGAATTCTTAACACGAAGGGAATATTGGAGCATATTCATTATGATCTGTGGGGGCCATCTAAAGTGCCTTCGAGAGGTGGAGCTAATTATATGCTAACTTTTATTGATGATTTTTCTAGAAAAGTTTGGGCATTCTTCATGAAGCAGAAAAGTGATGTGTTTTCCGCATTCAAGTCTTGGAAAACTATGATTAAAAAATAGATAGAAAATCAAATAAAACACCTCCGCATAGACAATGGCTTAGAGTTCTATTCTGATGAGTTTAATGAATTATGTAAGTCAAAAGAGATCGTGAGACACTTGACAGTTTGTCATACTCCATAGCAAAACAGCCTTGCAAAATGAATAAATAGAATGATCATGGAAAAGGTTCAATGTAAGTTGTCGAATGTTAACTTACCGAAGTCGTTTTGGGCTGAATCAGCTTTTACTACATGTTTTTTGATCAACCGATCTCCATTCGTTGCCATTGAGAAAAAAACTCCACAAGAGGTATGGTTTGGTAATCCTGCGGATTGTTCTGATTTAAAGATCTTTAGGTTTCTTGTGTATGCTCATGTTGATAATGGAGTATTGGAACTAAAATCCATTAGTTGTGTTTTTCTTGGTTATAAAGCTAGTGTAAAAGGGTATAAGTTATGGTGTCCTGAAAATAGAAAAGTTGTGATTAGCAAAGATGTTATTTTTTATGGAACTACTATGCTACCTAACTTATCTCTTAAAAACTCTTCCAATAAATAACAGCAAAAGTAGATGGAGCATCAAATTAATCCAGAATCTACAATAGAGTCGACTCATCAAGCTAGTACAGAAATTCAGAATAGAGTTGCTTCTTCACCACAATACTCTATCGCCAAAAACAGAATTAGAAGAGAGATTAAACCTCTAAAGAAGTATGACGAGGATGATCTAGTTGCTTATGCTTTAAATGTGGCTGAATATATAGATGTAAACCAAGATCCATCTAATTATTCTGAGGCAGTTAGCTGTGAAGACTTAAAAAAATGGATTTTTGCTATGCAAGAGGAAATGTAATCACTCCACAAAAACAGAACATGGGATCTTGTGAAGCTTCTTAAAGGCAAAAATGTTCGTTGTAAATGAGTGTTTAAAAAGAAAGAAGAGAATCTAAGAGTTGAAGAACTAAGATATAAAGCAAGGCTTGTTGCAAAGGGTTATAGTCAAATTCCAAGTGTGGACTTCACAGATGTGTTCTCCCCAGTTGTAAAGCATAGTTCAATTCGAACTTTACTCGATATTGTGGCTATGTATAATTTGGATCTTGAGCAGTTAGATGTAAAAAATATATTTTTGCATGGAGAACTTGAGAAGGATATTTACATGCAACAACCAGAGGGCTTTACAGTCTCAAAAAAAGAGGACTATGTTTGCTTGCTAAAAAAGTCTCTTTACAGTTTGAAACAGTCCCAAGACAGTGATACAAGAGGTTTGATTCTTTTATGACTTCTCATAATTTCAAAAGTAACACCGTGAGGACAGTATTTAAGTTTCATAAAGTAACACCGCAACGGCGGTCAATAGGCATTATGGGGCGACACCTCAAGAGAGGTATAAAACTTAATACCATAGCTCAAATATGAAAACTAATAGAGAGTCCGACGAGACAGTAAACACAGTGTAGTCCACTAGGAAAGTAAACATAAAGAAGTCCGCCAAGATACTAAACATGGGTTCAAATTGGGGAAGACCGTAACTCGGTTACAGTTCTAGGTGAAGTCTGCCAGAAAGTTTGGCTAGGAAAAATGACAGTACAAGGTACGAGAGAGATTAAAGTGTAATCTACTTGGATAGTAACACGAAAGGACGAATACAGTTTATCTGAGAATACAAGTAGATGGGATAGCCCTAATCACCAAATTATAAAGATAACAAATAATAGTATAAACTTATGAGTTTTAATGTATTGGCAAGTAAACCAAGTCAAGGGCAAACTAGGGAGATACAACAGAACCTAAGTCTAAGGGGTTTACTAGAAAAAGACCGTTTGCGCGGATAAGTCCGTTGGGGTTTCACTTGGGAACAACAATAACGTAACGGTTTAACTAGTAGAGTTTATCTGAACCTATAGAGAGGAAGAATATTTGACCAAGACTAAATAACACTGAATAGACTGCATGAAACTAACAAAAAGAGTGTCCGTTAAGGACAAATCAGGACGAATGGCCCGTCAAGAATAACAGAGGATAAGGATCTAGATTTTGAGGATGACAAACAATGGTAAATAATGGAATTCATATCCAAGGTTGTGATAAATAGGGAATATGAGCTTGTTATGTAGTAAAGAAAGTTGGGATGAGGCAAAATTATGCTTGTATTAATAGAGGAAAGTCACCATAAATGAACACACTTGTGTCTCAGATAGAGAATGAGACCACCAACGGTAAGCTGTTGGAAAAGGGGGAGACATCAACTTCACCGATGAACTCTGAGGAAGGCCAAGGATGACTAGAAAGTTGAAATCTCTGCTTAAAACTTGTTCCTTAAAGTTTCTAGATTATTACCATAATGTAGTCATGTAGATTCTCATTAAGTTCATTCGAACCTACAAATTTAATGCTTATTCGCAGGATAAAGCTTTGTCTTAAGAATTGAGTGGAGGGACCAAGCCAAACATCGTCAGCTTGTAAAAGGGGCATGATTATTGTTCATGTGTCTGGAGGGGACTCCTTAGATGCTATACCTCGGGAGCTAGGTCAAATGTATTAAAGTAGTAGACCAAAATCAAAATGGCAAATAATGTCAAGAATTTACCATCATAGTGAAATTGTAAGAATTCTAAAAGTTTGTTCAAAATAAATCACAAATGATGCTATATTTTGAGAAATGTTAAAACCCAAAATATGTAATTACGACAGTTAAAGAGTTTGTTTAATTATAGATGGTTTGTGACATTTTGTACCCAAACCCATGAATTAGGTTGAGTATAAGGTCTTACAGTTATGTAGGAGTATAAAGAGTGTCTCAGCTACAAGTGTGCAATTTTATAGTGGTTGGGACATTGCTCCACCAAAAGGATTTAATTCTCTTGTCAATTTCTTCACAAATATTAATAGGGGGCTTTAAAGATGGATAGGGATAAAGAGGAATTGAGAAAAAGGTAAACTTGATTAGAGTGAAATTTATAAGAAGCCAATTTTGTGTTTATCTTGTCTAACAAATTGTGAAAGAATTCCCTCTTTTTTCGAATTTTCACCAATTCATGACCAAGATACTTTCTAAGGATGTCAACTACTTTTGCATTAATAATACCACCATCCCTTCTTGTTGCTTAAACCTTAGTGGAACAGCTGAGAAAAAGCTTGGACTTCTCAAAGTTAATCTAGAGAATAGAAATTAAGAAGAAAAGCTTTAAGTGACTTACATGATTGAACAAAATCATTGCAAAAGATATAGCAATCCTCAGCAAAAAGAAGGTGATTACTAAGAGGAGTATTTCTTAATATTTTGATTCCTCGAATAGAACCATTATTTTTAGCATCTTGAAGCATATGAGAAAGCACATTCATAAAAATGAAAAAAAGAAGAAGATAGAGGGTCTTCTTACCGTAGACCTCTATTAGGGGCAAAACCTTTCAACAGTAAGCCATTGACCCATACATGATAAGAGGCAATAGAGATGCATTGTCTAATAAGGTTGATCCAATATTGGTTGAAGCCTATAAAGTCTAGGATAGAAAGGAGGAAGTCCCAATTGATCCTGTTAAAAGTCTTGCTCACAAATAAGACGTCCAATGACAAAAGCATTTGAAAAGGGTGATAAGAGAGGGAAGAGCATTCTTAAGGTTGACAATGGTCTTTGAGATGATCTTATAAGCCACATTGTAGAGGCTAATGGGAGAAAAATCAATTGGGTGATTCTAGGAACTTCCTTTCAGGATGAAAACAATTAAAGTTTCATTAAGTACTCTTAGGAAGTGCAAGTTAAAAAAGGATAGAGGGGATTTAAGTGCTCCAATTTGGAACACTATATTTTTTTTCTTTATTTCAAAAGCTTCAAATGGCTTGTTAAGACAAGTAGAACCATTATGGGAGAGATCGAATTTGGAATACCAAAAACTTGGTGTCGCGACATCACCAATAGCCTACTCTCAAAGTCATTTGGTAGCTTCGACTTTGTGACCCTAATTGCTTGGTGTCATAATTATGGACCCTGGATGGCAGGAACTTCTCAACCTAGGTATCGCCTTCGAATTCATGACTTTACGAGTTCAATGTCACGACTTTAAAGCTTAATTTTGTAAACAACCGTATATGTAAAACCTTATACCCAACACGATAGTTAGGTCCGAATACTAAATGCTAGAAGAACCCATTAAATTTTACTTAATATCCATACTTAATTTAATTATATACAAGAACAACTTAATCACCTTAGCCTAATTGCCACTAATAACATACATTGAAAATTTCATAATGATTTCCTATGACATTAGTTTGTATGTATTGTTACAATGTTTGAATATGGTTCTATTGTTCTTATGTTTGACTTAACCCTCTGAGGTGAGGCCTCTACAAGTGCCCCTCTACATACACGTACAACTTCTACTATGCTACACTGATTGAGTGATGGCTGGCTTGGCCCCTCCATTCGAACCTTTTATCATGGTTGGTCTTGCTATTAAGCGGTAAAATCTGTAAATTCTGATGGACTTAGTGAGAATCTGCTAACGACATTATATAACAAACTTTTAGAGAACAATAAGAAACAAGTTTTGGGCAGAGGTTTCAACTCCTTGTCTCCCTTTTTGGTATGTCACAAAATACACCAAAAATGTTGTTGTCTCTTCATTTCTCTTACAGCTTTTTGTTTCCCTAACTCAATCTCGTTATGAGACACAAGCGCAATTTTTCATTATATTGGTCACTTGATAGGGCAGACCTATCTCTGTCTTACCCCGACCTCACCTTTTTAACTCGTTCACCACTAATCTTGGCGACCTATCTGTTCTAGTTTGGCTCTTAATAGATCCATTCCCTTGTTAGCCCGAGTGATCAATTCTCCATGTAGTTATCAGCAAACTTATCCTGCCCCTAGCAAACCCTCACCTGCGGATCCTTATTGACCGAGTTTCACTTGATCACCCATTGCTACCTTACATTCCCATATTCTGTTGATAAAATATTTTGAAAAATTAGTCATTTACCACCTCTTCCCCCCTACGGCTTGTTGACAGACCTTCTATCTACCTAAGGCTCATAACGTTAGGCCAATAAAGTTTGCCCCATATTTGTTTATCCTCATAAGATCCTCCACTTCTTTGGCGGACTCAATTGACATATTGTTGCCCTCATTTTGTATCATCCTTGGCAAACCCCTTTATTATTCCAGTTATCCACACCCCTCAGATGCACCTCTCTTATGCATACTTGTAATTCATCATGTCATTCACGTTGCTCTTTCTATCTTAGCCCATGGCATACCTCCTGTGTGGTGAACTCCCTCGTTGGGATCCCACATCTTATATCTTGGCAAACCTTTCCACATTTTAAGTCATGGCAGACTTTGTGTAATGTTGCTTAAAGGCACTTAGGCAAAGTCAATAGGAGGGTCAACAATAATTATGCCATTGACACGTGCTTGTACTGGCGGAGGGATACAACATGTAACAAATTTAGTTCTCCACGTGTACACATTTGTGTCCATTTGGTATGGGTTCTAAAATATAAAAATTTTAAGAAATAATTTTAAATTAAAATTTTAAAACTTGAAATTTTAAAATAATTTTTAAAATGCAACATAATTTGCCCAAAATAATAATTAACTTAAATATTTTACAATACAAATAAAATTTCCATTAGTTCTATCATATTATATAAAAATGATTTAAAAGATCAACGTCACAATTTTTAAATTTAAGAAAATTAAAACATAATGAAATAATTTAATACTGACTCATAATAACTAACAACTATATAATAATAACAACAAGAGCTCGCATCTTTATGAAATAACATGAAAATCATCCTTTATTATTAAATATGGAGCACTATTTCACGACTTTATATTGTTCATAAATTTTTAGTTCGAATATGAAATTCTAGGAAACAATTATTTGAGGTTAAAAAACTAAACCAGTGGGAGTTAATTTTATTCTATTGACCATCAGGTTTCTTGAATCTCTATGTTCGCAAGTGTAGTCCAATTTCATGAGTTATTTTACTGAAAATCTCAAAAGGTGATGGCTAGTGTGAGCAGGTCTACTATCATCTAATTTCTCTTTTGACAATGACGCATAACTTTTAAAGTCATTTCAATTAATTTCAGTAGTAAAGGTGTTTGTTCCCCGCTAACATTCGACCCATTATTCCATCACGCGGTTGCATATTCTAACTAGAATAAACATCGAATAAATAAACTAATAAAAGATTCCTCAAAAAATGTAAAAATTTATAGATAAAAATAATTTCACTAAAATGGTAAAAATAGTGCAAGAGATGGAAATAGAATTAAATTTGAAATAATAAACACAAAATTCTTTGAAAGTTTGTAAAAGTTAATAATTAGATGTGCAATGAATTTTTATTATAGGGTAAAAAAATTTATTTATAGATAAAGTTTATAAGTCAAATAATATTAAAATAATTTATATTAATTAGAATTTAAATAAAAAATTAAAAATAAATTTTAATTAAAAAATAATAAAATACGAGACATAACTCATGTTTTCAGTATTGTAGCACAAGTCATAAATTAATAAAATGTAATAGGTATAGGATTTGGAAATCTAAATCGTTGTCTATGTAAGTAGAGCATATTTACGTGAATATTTAGAATTATTTATTATTTATTATTTGTTACTGATGTCTTCTAATATAAATATAATTTAATGAATTTATATTCTATCAATATAAAATTATTTTTTATCATGTATTAGAAAAAGCAAAATCATATCGAAAGAAAGAAATTGGAAAAATAAAATAAAAGAAGAAACAATAGCGGAAGTCCTTTTGTACCGTGGTCTTTCTTTAATGATTAGTCTGTCTTCTGCAATTTATGTACACCAATTCTACGATTTCTTTAGCTTTAGCTTTTGCTTTTGCTTTTGCTTTTTGCCTTTTTGGTAATTAATTATATGGCAATTTACTTTCAATTCCTATTGCATAGTTTTGCTTTTTGCATTTGTTCTTATTCGGCAGTTTCAATTACACTGTGCTTCTTCTTTTTATTAAAATAAACTCTATCAGTGCTACAAAATAACAAGTCACCTCATTCCAGGCAAGTTTATTCAAAGTAGTTTACCCCGTTTCAATAGTAGTGATCATTGTAGTTAATACTGTGGTAAGGAGTTATACAATTTTTTAAGTAAAATCTTTGAGTTCTCAATTATGTTGATATTGTAGTAATATGACAGTATATTTATGAAAATAGATCTATTTAATGTAATATATCTTAAGGATTGAATCGGATTTGGTTCGATTAAGCAATCGGATCTTTTAAATTTATAAATTATATTAAAATTACGTTACAAATTTATCTCATATGATCCTATTCCTACTTCATCTTATATTTTATTAATATATTGTACATGTTACAGGGGAAGTGATTGTAATTTTTTTATTATCAGCAAAGGTGAAAATTTATTACTAGAACAAAGCCAAAAGGTTGAGGTACAACTACAGACGCCCAAAATATAGAATAAAATACGGTTATCAGGATACATAAAGAGGAAGCAAAGTGAAAGGAAATTCAAATAATCAAAGTGAATTAGTCCTCAACAGACCACCGAAGGAGAGGGCCGAGAAAGTCCGGCTTTTGCAAGTCACCTCACCAATTTTCCAACCATTTTGTCAATTAATTTAAAAAACTCCCATAGTTTCCGCTGAGGTTCAGGAGAATCTGTAAAGCGATTTATTAGGTTAACAACTCTAACTTTAATTTCTAAAGGGTCCAACTTAATGGAGAATTTTCCAAAAGCTTTTTTTTTATACAAAACAATAGATATTATTTTGAGGATAATTTTATATTTTTATCTAAAATCTAAAAAAATATTTATATATGATAAGATTTAAATTTAAAATATTATCAATTTTATTGTTTCAACTAATATATTTTATTATTATATTTATTTTTTTAAAATTTTTGTTAAATAAAATTTTCACCCTATGATCATAATCTAATATAAATAGTACAGGTTGGAGTGAAAGAGGTAGGTTGGATCTTAGGCAAGCCTCTAGTTTCACGAGGTTAGATATTTCGTCTCGCGATCCATGCGGCCTTAGGTAATCTGTTCGTTCCAAACTCGCCTAAGTCAGCCTAAACACCACAAGTGAGGATTCCTTTAGAATTCCTCCAAGGCACCAATTTGTATAGTGAAAGCAACTATGCCAAAAGAAGCTACAAAAGAACAACAGAAAATCACAAAAAAGAACGCACGAAAAGTATTTGAGTAAATGCTCTCAATATTCTATTATTCACAAAGAATAAAGAAACAAGGGATGAAGTAAAGTGATTTACAAGTGAGAGGGAGGCTCTCTATTTATAGTTAAGCTCTCCCAAAACCGACAGCCTAAATCAAGTTACATCGACGGACGAGATTAGCCTATCCATTGATTTTAGAGACTTACAAGATTACATAATATCAAATCTTGTCTAATCTTTACAAGATATGATTCATATCAATCTTCTAAGATTAGTTCCCATATTTACCAAGATAGTCTATGTTGCCATATTTTCATCATTGGGCCACCCAGGCTTCAATCTGACAGGCTTCTCCAACATTTCTTGGAATCATCCCATATTTACCAAGATAGCCTGTGTTGTCATATTTTCATCATTGGGCCACCAAGCTTCAATCTTACAGGCTTCTCAAACATTTCTTGGAATTAGGCCAGTTCTCATGGGCTAAATGATCCTCATCTAATCGATAGACCTCTATGGGGTGCATCTTGTACCATGTCACGGGCTTCGCACTTTGACCTGTGACACTAGAACGTTGATCATCCTCATCATCAGTGAATCTTGGTGAAGGCAGATGTGCAATGTTTCTGCATTTCTTTAACAATGGCAAGCCACACCAATCCCAAGTCGCTGCTAGAGGAAGTGTTAAATTGCTTTTCAATGGAATGAGGAATGAATTTAGAAATATTTTAGGAGTGTATTTTGGATGAAAATTTTTGAAATTTTTAAGATTTTTAAATGTTAGTAGTTTAGAATTCATCAATTTAAAATGTTAGTATTTGTAACTATTTTGTTTGGATAAATAATTGATTTAGAAAAAATTAGTTTATTGGAATTTTACAAATTAAAAAATAATTATAAAAGAAGAATAATTATACTGAAAATAAATAATATAAAAATTCAATATAGATATTATTATATTTTTAAAAAATATAAATAAGTTTAATAAATAAGTTTTGAAAATTATATATTAAAATTAAATAAAGATTATTTTTGAAGTTTAAGTTTTTTAACTTATAGTGAGACATGTGTATTAAATCAAATAAAGTTATGAGGAATTTTGAAAAATCACCTCTTTAGGTAGAATTTAAGAAAGGAAATTGAGTTATTGAAATCTCCTAGAGTGCATTTGGATGAAAAATTTTAAATTCTTTGTGATTTTTAAAATACTTGAATTTTAGAATTTATCAATTCAAAATGTTAGCATCTGTAATTGCTTTTTATTGATAAATAATTGATTTAGGAAAAACTAGATTATCGAAATTATATAAATTAAAAAGTATTTATAAAAGAAAAATTATATTTAAATAAAATAAAATAAAAAATATTCAATATGGATATAATTATATTTATAAATATTTTTAATAAAATATATATTAAAATTAAATAACAATAATTTTTAATTTGATTTTTTATCTTATGGTGGGGCCATGTATATTAAATAAAATAAAATAAAATAAGGAAGAATTTTTAAAAACCACTTCTTTTGGAGGAATTTCGAAAGGGAAATTGAACTACTGAAATCCTCTCTTGAAATTACTCACGAATTTTGAAATTATTCAATGCTTTTCTTCAAACAAGTAAATTTATTTTTAAAATTTAAAAAACCTTGATTTTTAAAATTTAAAAAACCTTGACTCTTCAAGTGTTGTAGATGTTGTTAGTGCTGACTCTTGTTTTTCATCTAGAGAATCTTCAATGGGAAAAGAAATCTCCTGTTGTACCTGCTCTACAGTCATATCCCAACTTCCATTTTCATCAAACACTACATCTCTTCTACTTGAAAATTTTCCACTAAGAGGGTTATACAATCTATATGCTTTGGATTGAGCATAATAACCAATAAAAATACATTTTTTAGATTTTTCATCAAGTTTTTTACGAGCATGAGAATTTACCAAAGCAGAAGCAACACTCTCAAAAATTCTTAAATGACTTACATTCGGTTTTCTACCACACCAAGCTTCATATGGAGTTTTGTTCGTGACAGCCATTATTGGCGAGAGATTCAGTAGATAGACTGATGTTGCTACAACTTCTACCCAAAACTAATTTGAGAGTCCCATTGCTTGTAACATGTTTCTCGCCATCTCCACAACAGTTCGGTTCTTCCACTTAGCGACACCATTTTGCTTTAGAGTGTAAGGGATTGTTAACTCCCTACAGATGTCATTGTCTTCACAAAACAGATTGAACTCTTTGTACACAAACTCTCTTCCTCGATCCGTGCAAAGAATTTTGATATGGCAACCGCTTTGGTTCTCCACTATAGCCTTGAATTTATGGAACTGTTCATAAGTTTCTGACTTATTTTCCAAAAAATACACCCAATTCATGCAGTTATAATCATCAGTGAACAACAAAAAGTCATGGCTCTCACCCAAGGACTCGGTTTGCATAGGACCACATAGATCAGCATGGATTAATTCTAAACATTCAGTAGCTCTCAATGCTTTTCCAATAGGAAATGGCTTCCTAGTTTGCTTTCCATAAATGCACCCCTCACATAAATCAAGAGAGCCAATTTTTGGTAGTCTAAGGACCATACTTTTATCACTTAGCAATTTCAGGCCTTTAATATTGAGATGTCCATACCTCAAATGCCATAGCTTCGAGTCATCCTTTGCACTTGTAGCAAGAACAAAGTTTTCCATGTTTCAAACATCCAAAGGAAATATCTTGTTTGGAGTTATGTGGATATGGACTTGTTTGCCTGACTTTTTGTTTTAGATGATACATACATCATCATCAAGTATGACAGAATATCCACCAGCCATTAGTTGTCCAACACTCAATAAATTGTATCCTAAATCAGGAACAAATTGAACATTTTCCAAAATTTTTCCTTCTCCATGGCTAGTAAACAAAATTTCACCATGCATTTTCCTTCAACTTCCATCTCCCTTTTGTTCCCAAGCTGCACCTTTATCTTTTGTGAAGCACTTTGAACAATGATTTGGTGCCTGTCATATGATTCGAACAGCCGTTGTCCACAAACCACAAACCACTTGGCTTATGGTTAGCATCACAAGCCATAAAAAGCTTGTTTTCCTCATCACTTTCTGCTACAAAGTTAATTTTTTTATCCTTATACCAACAATCAGCTTTTATATGCCCATATATGTTGCAATGATAACATTGCATGTAATATTTTATGTTACCTTGCTCATTGTATTGCCTCTTTCCATCATTCTTTCCTCTGCCTCTGCCTCTACCATAACCACGGCCACGACCACCACGAAATCCTCCTCTTCCTCAATCATTATTTGTCGAATGATCATTGTCGCATTGATTTGCGAATGTTTCCTTCACTTGAAATGCCTACTCTTCGCTCTTTTCTATTGATCTGTTGATTCTCGCCTCATGAGATTGAAGAGACCCCATCAGTTCATCAACGGAGAGAACTGACAGATCTTTGGTTTCTTCAATAGCAGCCATAACATGATCAAATTTTGTCGTCAGGCTTCGCAAAACTTTCGCTATAATTATCTCGTCTTAAATTTGTTTGTCATAAGAACACAATTGGCTGACTATTGTCCTTGTTCGTGACAAAAAAATCAGCAATTGATTCACCATTCTTCATCATCAAGGTTTCAAAATCACGTCGTAGTGATTGCAATTTCACTACTGATTGCAATTTCACCATTATAACCTTTGAATCACCTTGATAATCTTTTTGCAAAATTGACCATGCTTCATTCGATGTGGTTGTTGCAGCAATTCGTGAGAAAATAGAGTCATGAACTCTTGATGGATAATGAACTATGCCTTAGCATCATTTTTCTTGGTTTCTTTCAATCTATTTTCTTCTTATTCATCAGGTTCAAGTATGTCAACGAACCCGTACTCGACCAAGTCCTATAGCTCTTGTGATCTGAGCAATGTCTTCACCTTAATGCTCCACCACTCAGATTTCTCACCATTGAAAATGGGTATGAGTGGTTGAGAGGAAGAAAAACCAGCTGATGCCATTCCAAGAATACACACTCTCTTCTCTCGTGTTTCCCAAAGACCCAAAAAAGTGTTTCTCTCAAATACCGAATGGACACAAACCTAACTTTCACTCAATTACCTAAAAGATCGAACATTGCTCTGATACCAAATTTGTTGAAGAAGAAAATGTGAAAGAGACAATTTCAATATGCATCAAAGTTATTCTATTATTGTTGAACACTGAATTTATAAAATAAAGCATAAATGCCTATATTTATAGGCTTACAAAGAAACTCCATTAATACGAAAATAGCTATCAACTTATTCAATTAAACTGAAAATCTGGAACTAACAAAGATTCTACCGAGATACCTGGTCAACTAAATAATCCACTACTTTGAATTAATTCTCAACAGTTCTAGTCTTTCATCATTGCTACAATTATTTGACAATGGAAATCCACACAAACCCAAGTTACCTCTATAAGTATCATTCTCAAATGTGTTAAACTGCTTTCCACTAGGATTGGGTCCAACAAGATTCTTGTTCCAAAACCTTAACACGTCAAGAAATGTCAAATTTGTCAATTGGGAAGGGATTATGCCACTCAACTTATTAAATAAGAGAGCAAATGATTCAAATACGGCCAAATTCACAAATGACGGTGGGATAGGACCAGTCAGGTTGTTATGAGAGAGATTGAGTGCTTGAAGCCATCTATCTCTCCAACTACCTTAGGAATTTCTCCATGGAATCAATTCATCGACAAATCTATGCATGTGAATATGGGGATATATAATTTTTTTGTAAACTCTATCTCCAAACCTTTTATTGTTAAATTAATAGATTATGGATAACCATGTCTATATTCATAGTCATATTCAGATTCATATCCATATCCAACTTCTTTCAGAGCCTTGAGATTTTGGAAGAACTTGGTTGGCAATAAGCTAGTGAAGTCATTACAAGAGAGATTAACCATTTTGCAAATTGGAGAAGGAAGTGGCTAAGGAGTCTTGGATGGAACCATGAAATCTGATAGATCTCAAAATAAGACTTTGCAGCTTTGGAAGAATACCTAACCAATGGGGAAAGGTATCACTTAAGTTGTTGTCTGCAACATTCAAAGATACCAGTACACTGTAATTAATCAAAGATAGTGGCAGAATCCCTTCCAATTGATTGTCATTAAAGGCAAGATATCTCAAATCATTATTTCGATCGCAAATTCTATCAGGAATTGTACCCGAAAAAAGATTTCCTGAAAAATCCACATAGTCAACATACCAGTTCCCAATTTCCCCTGGAATGCTGCCACTAATGTTGCAGCTCGAAGCATTGAAATATTGAAGAGAATGCAACAGATTTCCTATAGAAGCCGGAAGGTAACCACTGATCAATGAATTTCTTGCAAATGACAAGTAACTCAAGCTGCTTTTCGAGGATGACAGTGTGCTGCTTAAATCATTATCCGATATGTCCAGCAATACTAGAAATCCAAGATTACCCAAGGCAATTGGAATATGTCCTGTAAAATCAATTAGTTGAAAGGTAAATATAGGCAAGTTGAAAGGCATTCAAGTGAACAGTTATATATCGACCTAGTGAACAAATTCATCATATCACCCCTTTCCCCATTTTCTAATCCATTGGGTTGGGTTCTATTCCTAATTATCACAATAAGCAAAAATTAAAAATGTTGTATAACTACAAACATAATTTTATTTATTATCTCTATATTAGAATCAAATTGGATTCATTTGTTCAAATGCCAACTAATGACATAAAAAAAATGCTTTGAAAAAAGAATGTTAAAATTTTGAAAAAGAAAATACTTATTTTATTTATAACTTCTTCAACTATGTTTGGTTTCATGGATTAATGGAATACTAACTTAGTTGAGGATTTTTTTTTTTTTTTTGAAAACACTTAAAGTAAATCAATGGTGTAAAATTTTTGATCAATTTTTTATATTAGTTCCTATACTATACGTAAGTTGTGGATTTGGTCATTTTACTTTAATTTGATTAAATTTAGTTCATATATTTTTTAAATTAGTCAATTTTTGTTCCAATATTTTTTAAATTTTAAAATTTCAGTTTTAATCCAAATTGTAACAATTAAATATATTTAAATTATATTTCTAAACTTCTTATATACATAAAATTCTAGATTTAGTCTATATTCTTTAATTTCTACCACATTATTTTATAAGTATTTTTTTTTTTTGAAAAAAATAACTATCTATCATATCTCATGCTGTTTTGTTTTTTAAACAACCTTAACTTCTCTCAAATAATTTTAGTTATTTAATTTTAGTTAATGGATTAAAAAAAAAAAACCCCCACACTTTGTTTAAACAAGCCTTTGTATTTTTTTTCGTTAAATAAAGTCCAATTATATGATTACTTTTTTTTTTCATAGAAGCTCTTAATTTTAATTAAAGTGATAAAATTGTTAATTTTTTAGGCATGACATTTTCACATGGTTATTTAAATTATATCATACCAACTGATTGGACCGAAAATTGGTCAGGGTATCGATTCAGAGGGAGGTATCGGATTAATTGACTTGAGAATTGATACATATTAGTTTAACTAAGCTAAAAATTAGTTGAACTAGATTATTTTTATTTTTAATATTTTTGTTTTTATAATTTTTTAATGATTTATTTAATAAAACCGAAAAAACCGACCGAATCAATTTTACCGAGAAATCGGTACAACAAACCAGTGTGAAACCTTGCATTTCCATTCTTATGTGTAAGTTGACGGTAAACACATAAGAAAAAAGAATTAAGTTTATCTTTTTTGCTTTACTTTTACGCATGTCACAGGTTATTTGCTTTAAGATTTTAATATTAATCTCTAATTATACACTTAAATTCAAATAATTAAAGGTGTATTTGATAAATTAAAATTTTAAGTGCTGAAAGTTAAGTATTGAATTTTACTTCTAAATTTTATAGTTGTTAAATTTATATAGAAAATTGTTTGGAAAATGAATAAATATAAATATTGAATATTGAATATAATTATATTATTTGATAAAAGTAAATATTAATTTTTAAAAAAAATTATTTTTAATTATAATTTTATTAATATAATTTTATATTATTTTAAATAATTATTCTCCACAATCATTTTATTATTATATTGCTTCAATTACAGCATAGGATATCCTTTTGCTATTAATCATTTTTTTATAATTATATATGGCCATTTGCTTTTGTTTCTTCTATTGATGTCTTCCCTTTCTTGTATTTGTGGATAAACTTATGCGTTGAGGGACCTCATCGCCACAAATTGGGTCCTATATGTAAACTTAATTATATTTCATATTTTGTATAATAGTATAAATATCGATATAAAATAAGGCATTAAACGTGTGCCAATTAGATTTTGATAGTATAAACAAAGACAGCTTCAAGTATCTCATTCTTGGTATAGTGTGGATTCTCATTTCACACTTCATGTTCAAACCCTGTCCAGATTTATTTTAATTTAGATTGTTCATCCATTTTTTGCATCGTAATACTCTAATTCTTGTCATAAGTATATATGTTGTAATTGTAATTCCCTAATTCGTCTATGGAAGTCAGACGAATGTAATTTTAGTTTTACTTTAACATTGTAGTATTGATTCTAATTAGAACTGTAGTTATATGAAAATTGCCTTTATGATTGAAATGTGTATTTTCGTGCAAACTTTTTTCCATCAAATAATTTTAACCTGGCTAACATATTGACCTTGTTTTTTCTTTTTTCTTTTTTTTAACGGTTGAACAAATTAAAAAGAGATGTATAACATGTCCAACCGTAAAAAAACTGTCAAGATACATTCGTCACCTCACCACATGTTTAACAAAAATATCACGCCAAATTACTTTTGGAAATTAATGAATATTTGTTGGCTTCAAAAATTGGAACACATTTTAAATAATAATAATAAAAGTAAAGCTACTAAGAGTATTAAATTAAAGGACTAAATCCAACAAAAATCTATATAGTACAAGCACCTACTATAGAATTTAACCAAAAATCATATATTACACTAGACCCGAGTGCTCAATCCTTGGATTTTTTTAATTAATGCATCATTTGTGCCATTTTCATGCCATTTATAGATGGATAAAAAGAAGTCTCTTTGAACCTTATATTATCATCCATTTACAGAAACAAGGAGCTAAGTTTCTTATCAAATTAAGCCATTCCTTTGCCATTTACTAGCTTTCACTGAACAATGAAATGAGGCATGAATTCTGTCTACAACATACATACATTTCATAGAACCTTAATTTGTGGTTCTAAGAGAAGCAAACTCAGTTGTAGGTAAAGAAATCAAATTGAGAACAGAGACTGAACATTTGAACTTTCTATGTAAAATTTTCAATTAAGAAAACGATTCAGCACTGACAACTGACCTGAGTCTCCATTCAACAAAAACACTTCGAGAGGAACATAAGGAGAGTCTGATAATGATCCAAACCTGTATGTTGGCTGTAACAATCTGCATCCTTTAGCACACTGGATAGCTAAGACACGTGGTCCGGTTCTCATCTGCCACACCTGTGCACGTTCAGATACTCAACCACTTGACACAAGAAATTGATATTATCAAGTGCATAACGGTAATTGCATATGAAGATCTAAAAGCTGCATTTATAAAGAAAACCATCCAAATGTTGTCTAGTTTTCAGTCCCCAATACAACTCAAAATCAGAACAGCAAAGCCAAAAATCAGTCAAATTCATATATCTTGATAGAGTAAATATTAGTAACATCAATTCACTCATGAGAAGATAAAATTAAGATGTTTCCTTTAAGAGTGAATCAAGTTTTAGAGTAATACATCAATCCATTCACGCAATTATTTCTACTTGAAATATGTAATTACTCGATCAAATCATAACAGCACGGCCAATTGTTTTAGTAAGAGTTTTGACTAAAGCCCATGAGTAAAAAACACACTAGGGTTAAAAAAATGGAAACCTAAGGAAATAAAAATCAAAGTTGCCATCAATTTCTTATAAAGCATGCAAGAAGGAAAAAAAAAATTGAGAGAAAGTGGAGAAGCTCTAAAGAGAAGAGGAATGATAGAGAATGGTTTTTGGTCTTACAATTGAAAGAAAAAGTAAGTGAAAGCTCTTTTTTTTATTTCTAATGAAATTATTAGGATATATTGTGAAAATGTGGGTGAACATCATTTTGGGGAACACCTAGAAAAGTTATGAAATTTCTTATGATTCTTATTAATTTATTGGATAAAACTATTGGAATTGTTCTATTATTGATTAAGAGATAATAATAAAAAGTTACACAACAACACACAGGCAAAGGTAAGGGGGGGTAGATGGGCCCTGGCCCCCCAAAATGATAAATTTTTGATTTAGTCCTAAAAACTAAAGATATATGCCAATGCAATGGTGAAATTGCATTTTAGCTCTCATAAAAATATAACTTAATCTTCCCTCCCTCTCCACAGAAAAAATTTGGCCCCTTACAACACATCATCAGTTAAGGGTTTTTTTTTTTTTTTTGTATATTCTCCATATCCGTTTTACAGATATTTGGTGTTCGTGGTGACCCACTCCAACAATATCGTCTCCAAAGTTCGAACCTGCATTCTCCCTTAGGAGTGCAGTGTGTCTTACCATTGTTGGTATTAGATAAGGAAGAAGTGTCGGGCGTGATGGTAAGGCACACTAGCTTAGTAAAAAACCTTAATAATATATATACAAGTTGCAGCCACCCATAGGCGAGGGTTCACACTGGCTTTTTGCGTGTAGCCCTTATGCACCCCATACCTGTGGATCGTTAGATGATATAAAACCAATAAATGTCAGACTCTTGCTTCTCTTACCTTAATGGTCATAGTATAAAAATAGATTCTCAAGGTCCTAACACAACAAGCAAAATGGGTTCTATATCGAAAGTTACCAGATCTTAGATTTGTAAGCCCTCAAACATTTAAACTATAAACTGGAAATTCCAAATAAAGGACAACAAGGACCAAGTAAGAATATTAAAACCTCAATAATTCCTTTTCGGGGCGCATGAATGGCTAAACAGAGGCAATAGTCACTCTTTCCTGGTACATGGTAAGAGGAACTTGCACGTTTATCATCTCTATTCACTAACATTTCCATGAAAAAGCAGTTTGCATCACGATATCCCTGAAAGAGTGCATGAAAAATACTGCTTAGACCAGAAAAAGGAGCAGTTGGTTCCCAAGAATTCAAAATTATAAAAGCAGAAGAAACCTTCCAAATTCGCACTACTACAAGTGCCCGAGTATCTAAGAGTAATATACGACCAAGTGAATCCGTGATAGCAGCCAAAGTGCCACTGGGTGATAAGGTCAGCTTTTCACCCTTTCTTGGGTAGTCCTTCAAACATGTCAATGAAGAAGCTGGCATAAGTCATGACATCAGTAACTTATTCTATAGGTCTTGGAAAAGCATTAATAAGGAGAACAAAAAATGGCTGAGATTTGTATGCTAAGCCTGTTAGCATTCACAACACCTCAAAAATACACAATGAACTTGTAACATTCTTTATCTGAGATTATGATAGAAACATATTAAATATTTAACTTCACATCAGAACGCACTATGATGAACTCTGTTGCTCAGTATAAGCACATAATGGAACAGCATAAATAAGCATGTAGCATGAATGAGAAGGAAAATTTATGAAATTAAGAGACTAAGAACTTGGTAAATACAATAAGATGAGAAAGATGCAAGCAGCATTTCCATGTTTAAATATAAGATATGCTGCTAAACGTACTTGTGAAATGTGATTGTACCAAAGCAATAATGAGAACTAAAGATCAGTTAAAACAAATGTCTATCAACTTCAATAACCTAAAATTTGATTCTGATAACACATTTCTTGAAGGACAATTAAAAGAATAAATGGATTTTGGACAAGCACATACTTTTAGAGATTCATCCTAGGACAAGACAATACCCCAACAAAATAAGGAAACACAAGAAACGAAATTAACAAACTCCACCTCGAGCAAATGACTGAAGCTTCTCTTCTGGTTTACTGGTTGGTGTTGGTTCACTCCGCCATATCATTTTGGAAAAAGAAGCAATAGTGGAAAATGTGACAGGCATAACTTTTGACAAAATAACTCCTACCAAGGAACGTTTCCTATCTTCTGAAAGTCTTGAATATAGTTAAAAAATTTTGATCAGTAAAACGCAATAAAAAGGAAGAAAAGAATCCATTTTTTATGGAAGGTAAATCATATTACATTTCAAAATGCAGAGAAACTAACCTGAAAGCAGAGATCACAGCATCATCTCCAATGGTGACAGCACAATAGTAACGTTGACTTGACTGCCCAACAATAAAAGCAGCTGAATTCATATAACAGCATAACTTCAGAAAACTTCCATAATTTATTAGAGAAGAACCAAAAGCATAGATAACAATGTACTACAAGGAACAAGAAATGAACAGAGAACAAGCAAAAACTGTTTTCCATATGCACATTCAAAGTCAAGTGGCCAGTAATTAAGAATAAGAAAATGAGTAATTGCATTTCTAACTCGAGTTTTGGGCCTAAAAGATTAAGCAATATAAAAAAAATCACCTGGAGTTCCATGAGTGGAGGCGGCATTATGCCAGTGATTGCTGCATCAACACATGACCCATACTTATTAACATTCCATATCTGGTAAGGCAATCTGTTGTCAGAGTTTCCGTCATCCTCTAAATCTTTATTTGATTTCTCATCCCAAAAACGAGAATGAGTTTCTTGAAACCACCTTTGAAGCATACTCTACAATAACAGAGGCAAGTAGTCTAAGTTAGTCAAACATGTCCCACATATACATATTGATAACATTTTGCTTCTGTATAAAATAAACAGGTAGGCTCATGCCAATTGCAGAATGACTAGTACACTTTCAAACAGCTATGTAACTCACCCGTATATCAGACCCATCAAAACGAGCGATTACACCAGGCATGACAACACAAACATCCTCTGAAGATATATCTTGCATCAGATCTTTCTTAGTTCCCCGAACTCTTAGCTTTATGATTTGTCCGTGATATACCATCTATAAAATTAAATATTAAACATATGAGTTCACCCATTCCAACAGCAATTTGCATCTAAACTGATCTCTACCTAATAAAACTAGATACAACTGATTATAACACAAGAAGACTCATATGGCTCATCATTTAATGAAACATATAAAACTTTCAGGTTTATAGTTTCCTCAAAAATTATACAAAAAAGAAAAAAAAAAAAAGAACACCGATAATGTTAATTTCACTTTGCACAAGTTAATTTTTGTACAACGAGAAGCTCATTCTCCATTGTGAGGCATTCGAGCCAATTGAGCATTTGCATTCTAACACACCAAGCCTGGTATGCAACAAAGGTTAAGCATCAACAAACTTATGGCAATAGTAAACTAGACATGTCTTAATGAAGTTAGCAAAGCAAAAAATTCAAAAATAGTAATAAATAAACCCAGCATTGAATAAATGGAAAATCATCAAAGTACAATTTTGTAGATGCTTCTACTACTTCTTTCCAAAAGCATAATATAAAAAGCAATAAGTGCGAAGAATTAAAATTAAAAACACAATCTTCCTAGATGACCAAATGCAGAATTCTACTTTTACATAATGTAACAATCTTTATTATAAACATTTATTCCAGTTATTGTTCGTTTAATCAAATTACATAATTTTGCTATAAACCAACTTCTCAAGAAAATATCAATTACAAACAAACCAAACCAAAGAAAAATAAGTATATAGAAGCATTACCTGTCTATGAATCAAATCACCACGCAAAGAGTACATCAAAAGGAATCCTCTGGAGGTTCCGATTGCAATCACTTTAATATCATCGAAAACCAGCCACTCGATGGCCGTGATGCGCTCTGCCTCGATAGGTGACAGTTCGGGTCGGATCTTAACCCGAGGTTCGTCCGAGTCGGACCAGCCGATGATGAGAACAACAGATCGGTTAGCGATTGCGAGAGAATGGGCGTCGAGAGCGCAGAGGACGGTGGTGCCGGCATCAGGGGCTAACCAACCTTCCTTTCCGGCACCGAACTCCGTCAAATCTTCGCAGGCGATGCAGCCGAGTTCCGTCAAATGATGGTGGCTCCGCTTGGACATTGACACTGGATTACGGATTTTGATTTCGGATTCTTTTTTTCTCTTGACAGCTGAGTTTATGAAAGGAAAGAACACGTGAAAATTGGATTAATTATAACAGACATCCTCAAATTATGGTTAAAATTCTAAATCGGCTTTCAAACTTGAAAATATTCTAATTAAATTCTCAAATTATCAACATCAGATTATGGTCATTTTAGAAGCTTAGCTATTAACTTAGGTAGCTAAAATGAGATACTTCCTATTTTCAATTATGGGTTTAAATAATATATATTATATTCAACTTCTTTCTTATAATTTCAGATAATATTTAAATTCTGATTCAAATATCGATAATTTAGTCGGATAATAATTTTTTATACTTACTAAATATCATATTCAAATTCGAAAACTTCTTTGTAAATTTGAACTCGGAATAATCGGAAACAGCAAATATCCAATCCACTACAATGATGAACTGAAGTCATGTTAAACATGTTCGGAATTTCCACCAAATTCTTATTACTTTAAATATCTGAAACGCTCCAATTTTGATGTTGAAAAGAAAATTGGGAACTTTTCAAATACCAGTAGAGTCATATGAGCTTAATTGGTTTCATGTTCTGTTACTGAAATATCTCAACAAGGGCTGTACATGATCTCCAACAAGATGACAATGTAAAATCGGGTACCCAAAATTTGAAATCAACAGGAAAGCTGATCCTTTTAGCAATTAGCCGGGGGAACTCAGTGTTGCTGTTCGGAAGAATGTGCTCGATTTTAGGGATAATGGATGCGAATGAAGTTTTATTTTCGATAAATGTGCTGCCAAGGCAAAGAAAGGCCTTAAATGAAACAATCTAAAGCATAAAGGATATATAAGATAAGATAAAAGTATAGCTTGAAACTAATAAAGTTTTATTCACAAGCAATTTGGGTCCAGGTTTTGCTGTTAAAAGGATATATAAGATAAGATAAAAAGTACAGCTTGAAACTTATAAAATACTACATGCCGGTCACTCATAAAGTACTACATGCCGGCATCCACTAACCCGAACTAAGATCTGAAATAGTCCTCAGGAACATAAAATTTCAATCCTACCGCCTGCAACCATAACAAAACCGTGTAAATGACACTATTTTAATTAATATATGAGTTTAGACATTGATCAATATCAATAATTGAGGCATCCAAGTGGCACACAAGCAGAAAACGGGGGGCAGTTTAGATGATGTGCACTAAAAAGACCATAGTTTCTTCGTTCTTGCAGGTTACAGAAAAAGGGCTATGCGGAAACAACAGCAAGACCATGGAAAAAAGGTTACAAAATTGTATAACTAGGCAGGAATATTGGTTACTGATATAAAAAAGGCCATTTTCAGTATTCCAGCCTCAGCCAAAATGCCAGAGTAGAAAGACAAGTTAAGCAAACATAAATCAATAATGAAAACTAATGCTTTCGGAAAAATGAAATAAAATAATCAATACAATGAACAAGTTATATGAGACCTGTGCAAATTTTATATCAGCATCACTATGATCATTGGGTCTCCCAGCAGCATCGCCAACATAAAAAGATCTAGAACACAGAAAATCAGATTCCCGTCAAATAAATAAACTTAAATGCCCACATCACACGATTATACTAAAATCTTTCATGAATCACCAACAGCAAGTACAAACATAGATACTTAAAAGTTGAGAATAGTGAAACATAGCAAAACAAGATAACAAAGACGGGAAAAATAACTGATCCATATCAATTGGAATGCCAGAATTGAAATGTTTCTCCATAATGTGCCACATGCCAGGCTTTGGTTTGCGGAAAGGATCAACAGCTTTACCACCAGAACTGCTTATCCCACAAGCTATAAAAACCTGCATGCATATAAAACAGGTGAAGACCTGTCAAATTCATGGTATTCTTACATTATAGTAGAGCACTTCAGAAGCATTCCAGGGTCATTTAAAAAGTAAGAAATCAAGCAAGAAGATAAGGCCAGATGTTCGTTATAGATGATCCCATCATTACAGAAATCAGTATGGTGATTTGTACTTCATTGTTCAGATAGCATCATGCATTATAAAGTGACCATGAAACCTTTTCAGATATCAGAGAATGATGCCTAACAAGTTGTTTTATTCAGTGCATTCAAAGATCCCAACAGACCTCGTAGTTGGACTTTGGATTGTTCCCATTACTACTATAATTGTTCTTTTGCTGCAAACTTTAAGCAGCACATTAGACTCGATTTAAATAAGCCTTAATCTCAAACTAGTTGGGTTTGCCAGATGAAAGTATCTTCCCCACTCTCTCAGTGAAGGGTTCCATCATCTAAAGGTTTGAGCACCACCTTGATAACACCATTGAGATGAAGACTGGGAGCAATTATTTCAACAAGCACCGTCATGCTGGTTTAAGTTTCAGTGCTAGAAATTATTCGAGATTTGTTCAAATAGAATGGAGGATCTTTCCTTTTATGGAGGAATAATAAAGGTTTACCAATGGGAGCAAAACCAAACCTGCATTGGAACCTTTACTTTATTGATGAAATTGGTGATACGTCCAATTTTCGAGTCCACGGCTACCTGCCTTTTATTCTTCCAGCGGTCAATATTGGATTCATTTGTAAAAATTACCTAAATATTGCACAACCCAAAGTTGCAATGAGAAAAAAGATTGCAGCTATATTTTCTTAGAAAATAAACAAACAGAAAGCTTTCAGAACACGAGACAAAACCAGCTTAAAGCCCTCTTCATAAAGACTCTGCAGCTTCTCTGGTATTGAAGGATACATAAGGGACCAAGCATCTGCACCAACTCTGAAAGACAAGTATAGATATCAATTCAAAAAATAGAGCAGCTACTTCAATTCAACACAATAACGATTCCCACATTTATCAGCACAATAACCGTTTCCCCTTTATTCCACATACCTCCTAAACCTCTAATTCCTATATCCAGCATGGCAGTTATGTTGAATTCTACTCCATCCAATCAAATTGAATGCGTGGGAGGGAAAAATGTTTAAAAGAATTTAACATCATTCAGAACCAAAAACAAGTTAAAAAATGGGCATGCATATCAATGACATAGAACAAAAATTCGAGAATTTCATATAACAAAGATGCGGAATCAACTGATAGAAAAACAAGCAAGTATTTTATTCATCTGACGCCAATACATGTCAAATTTATGCAAATTCAAATGTATATGTGCAGAACAACCATAATTAAATGCACAAAAACTGCATAGAACCATACCTTTTAAGAGATGTTTTAGCCAGACAACCATCGAAATCAAAAGCTGCAATTTTACCAGAATCATGGAGACCGTCATCCTGAGAAAGATACAGGGAGATGCCACCTTATAATTGAAGTACTCGATACCAGAAAATCAATTAAAATAAATAACGATTCAAGAACATTAATATGCCTCAACATAAGAAGCATATGGATATACCACCAAAAGATCAAACAAGTAAAATGACAAATAGTTAGAATCTGTAAGATTAAACCAATTATTGAGCTTCTGCATCCATTATCATAAAAGAAATCAATTTATTCTTCATTCGTTTCTCTTCTGTATTATATGATTGGCATCTTACCCGCTCAAGAAATATAATTGTCTGGAATGCCTTCCATTTCGGTTCTAATGCAGCATCCTAAAAGCAAAGAAAAAGATACAAACAGGTAAAGGCCGAAAATTTTTCAACAATTTATAAACATTTCAGCCCTAAATAAAGAAACTTCTTTAGAATATGTTAAGGTTCAAAAACATCAAGTAAAATATACTATACCTTATACTTATCCTTGATATCAGAGACAGAAAAGGCTACGTCCAACTGAGCTTTCTCATCAGGTGCCGACAACTAGTTGATGGCATACAAATTTAGAACTGATTAGTTGTTGGGGATCCTCAACTACACAAATATCATGAACTCAAGCATTATACATATATAAATGCATTAACCACATGAACCGACCACACTTTACACATTTATCCATGCATAGAATAATTAGTGCACGGCTAACCAGGCAGGCTTTGAATTTGGAAATAACAATAGGTGATTACAACGTTATTTCCTTTGTTTATTCTTTAGGTTGCTCAACATACAAGGAAAGCGAAAAAAGGGATAACCCGCCCTTACTTCCTCCACTTCATATCTTCTTTGTTTTTATTCACTTTCTGTCACGACATGGCATAAAATATGAAAGATAAATGATAATAAGTGCAACGGAAAGGTGAAAACGGAAAACTGATTCTCCTTTTCTTTCTGATGGTCTCTATGCCATGCAAGAAAATGGAAAGGGGTATTCCCCTACCTTAATTTTCTTTGTATTGCTTTTCTCTGATTCAATTTCTTCATCTTGTTCCCTTTCCTCTTCATCATCTTTTCCTCGCAACTGTTCACGAAATAGATAAATAGTTGTTTTAGTTAAAATTACTTGTTTGTTCTTAATGTAGAGTTTCAGGTAGGAGAGAGAATAACTGAATAAGCAATACATTTTTGTACGACTCATTAGTCATTGCACTCATGACAGCAAGGAATTAAACAGAACACAGAACTAGAGTCCTCTTGGACACAATGGTTCATCATTACACAAACTTGATCTAAAATTCGGATACAAAGCACAACAGTACAAACATAAATCAGACATAATTAACTGGCATTTCTCAAATCACACTCAACTGTGTTATGAAGCATCCAAGCTAAACCAACTACGAAACTCTAAAATTAACCAGTAAAAGATAAAATCAGTTCATATTTGCTATCACAGTTCGGAAACTTAACAAAGTACCTGCTTAGGCGATTTAATAGACCCATCAGCCAGTTTCTTTAAAGCTTCCTGGTCAACACCCTAACACCAATAACAGAAAATAATCCCTTTTTAATCAAAACCCAGTTTTTTAAAATAATTTTTTAGCCGTAAGAGAAAAGGAATTTCAACCTTGAGAGAGTCAAAGCCCTTAATAACATCAAGGGAATCAATTTTTTCATGGAAGCAATTCAAGTGGTGCCATTTGGTCATATCAAAGCCCCTAGCATCTCTGGTAACAAGGCCTAACCTCAGGACCTGAGCAGTAATGGTTTTCCCACATTTCTTGCAAGAGGACCTGCCAGACTTGGCATACTCAGCTACGATTTTGGTGGACATATTCCGCTTTTCCCAAAAGTGAAAAGAAAAATGAGAAAAAAGGTTGGGGCTTTTAGGGGATTCTGGTTTGGAGAAGTGGCAAAACAAATGAGGAATTTTGGGTTTATTGGGGATTGTGAGGATAAAGGAAACTTTTAGCATAGAAAAAGATGTGAGGCTCCGGGAAGAGCCGAATAGGTTTAATGGGTTCCCGCCATTTTGCGGTAGTTCTGTTGGGGAGCTGGCGTTTTAGTGTCACAGTGTCTTTGCTCTTCAATAATCTTTTATATTTGTTTGGGTGGTGAGAAAATGAGAGAGTACACACACACACACAAAAAAAGTAAAAACAGAGGCCAGAGAGTGGAATGGCCTTTTAACCTATTTTCATTGTCATTTTTTGGGAAGAAAAAGAAGGATGATTTGCATCACAATGTTAAACTCTACAATTTGATATAAATAAATTAATTAAAATATCATATTTATATAATAAAAATTAATAAATTAACATAAATATCTTTATTATTATTACCTTCCTTAAAAATATATTATTATTTATCAAAATATTTTTAGATACCTAATAATTTCATTAATTAAAATAGCAACACAATTATCTATTTTGGTTATCAACTATTAATTTTTTATTTAATTATTAACTTTTCGAAATTAAATATTTTAATTATCGCCCCTTGCAACTAGATGAGTGATCAAATATTTACATATTTTATAAATTTAATCTCAAATATTAAAAAATTTTAACAAATTTAGCCCTTAATGTTTACAAAATTTATCATTTTAGTTTGAATTCTAAAAAATTTAATAATTAGTCCTCAATATTTACACAATTTGTCAGTTTAGTTCTAATTCTAAATTTTAAAAAAATTGAGTAACCAAAAATAAAATGAAAGATATCATCGGGTGACAATTTTTATAGTTTACCCTAACACATATTAGGAAGGAGACATTTTTTGAATAAAAAGAATCCAAATTTTAATAAACTAGATAATGACACGTGACAAATGAAATTATGTAGCAAATATATTTATAAAAAATTGATATAAATAATAAACGAGGTTTTGATTGAATAGAAAAGTACAAATATTAAAAATAAAAAAAATAAAGTTTCAATTAAAATCTTATTATGTGGGCATATTTTTATATAAAATGACAAAAATACCTTCAAAATTATACAATTTCTTTTATAAAATAAAAGTATTTTTATCATTATCAAATTAAGTTGTGATTAGTTAACTCGACACCCAATTAACACAGGTTTAAGTGTGACTGGATCACTACCCAATATTATAAAAGAAAAAGATAAAAAGTTCTCTCCGGTCTCTCTCAATTTCAAAATTGAGCAAATTGGCCCCTCTCAAAAAATCAAAGCAATTTAATAATTGTCAATTTTGAAAGTGAGCAACTAAGGACAATTAATCATGACATTAATGTTTTTCATCAATTGTATATGGTTTTAATTGGTATAATAATAAATTTAGTAATTAAAGTTTACACATTCTATCAATCTGGTATTAATTTAACAAATTTATCTCACAATATTTGAGTAAATTTATAACTGTTGAGGTTGAATTTATTTAAAATTTTAAAACTAATACCAAAACGACAAAAGTATATAAACATCGAAGGTTAAATTTGTTATTATACTAATTAAAATTATGTGCAATTGATGAAAAATATTAACATGGTAATTAATTATATTTAGTTGCTCACTTTTGAAATTGACATAGATTAAATTGCTCCAATTTTTTTAGAGGGATCAATTTGCTCAAATTTGAAATTGAGAGAAGCTGGATAAGTGATTTTACCAAAGGAAACCCTATATTCCAATTATTTTTCAAAAGGAAAAAGAAAAAGGTAACTATGTGTCTTTTAATGCTTACTTCACGTTGGGCGTTCAGGGTTCTCCTCTTTCCCATGTTTTCCCCTTCTCTGGCATCAATTTCTCGCCCTCCAACTAAAATTATTTAATAAGTCATTCAAGTTGAAGAATCTTCTCTCATAAGATTCCATAAACAAAGGAAAACCCGAAAGAATCCTTGTCCTAATGAACCCGTATGATGAGAAAAGGCTAAGAGACGAAGTCATCTACTTACACTATCTATGGGAACAAGGTCCCCCTCAGACCACTAATCAAACCCATCAGAAAAGACCCAGACCTTCAACCCAAAACCCCATCAACAGAAGAAAGTTTGCTCATTCTGGATCCCACCCTCCACCCAAACCTGACCCTGGGCTCGACTGGTCAGTCCTTCTGAAACCCACATCACCTTCCTCTCCTGGATGGCCAGAACCCAAGTCTAAACCAGACCCCATGGTCAGACCTGTTTCAATTGAAGACCAAGCTAGGTTTGCCAACATGCAAATGCAAAACAAGGTTCTTGACGGTTGCAAAGAGTTTTTCAAGAAAAGGGTTCGTGATGAAGAAAACGATGATGGTGATGATGATGATGTTGATGTTGATGAAGAAGAAGAAAAGAATGAAGTAGACATGTTTTTTATGAGAATTTTTGTGAATAACAGTGAGTTGAGGGGCTACTATGAGGAGAATCATGAGAAAGGTGAGTTCTTTTGCTTGGTTTGTGGTGGCATTGGTGAAAATTTAGGTAAGAAATTCCAGGGATGTGTTGGACT
The DNA here is from genome assembly GCF_007990345.1 of Gossypium hirsutum. Classification (NCBI taxonomy): domain Eukaryota; kingdom Viridiplantae; phylum Streptophyta; class Magnoliopsida; order Malvales; family Malvaceae; genus Gossypium; species Gossypium hirsutum. The sequence continues at coordinate 5,592,650 of NC_053437.1, read as the reverse complement.
TGTACAGCATTGTATGTCGATTTCGAAAACAAAGTGTAAGACAGGCCATAGAGCTTTTGGATTGGTTGTTTGTAAAGTTCTTGGCTGGGACATTGATAGGTTGCCTGTGATTTTGTTGAAAGGAGAGCCTTTGAGTCGTATTTTGGCTAATTCAAGCGAATCACAGGTAAACTTCTTATGTTTATTTGCATTTTAATTGCCTAATAATTGTATCAATCATGAAGCTGTATGAGTGTTGGATACATGGTATAGATTGTTTGAATTGAGCAATTTGTAGAATTTACATTGATGATTATTGGTTATATGAACTGCTATGAATGGTAAGGTTTGTAGTGTTGAGGATTTATGTTGAATTGATGGTCGGTGAGGTGAGTGAGTTTTTTCCCTTATTATTTGCTTAATTAGTGAGGAATTTTGTGTGATATGAGTTTAGGAATTGGATGTATAGTGAAATAAAGACTTGTATCCTAATGGTGTTGAGTGCAGAACACTTTGCAAGGAGAAGGTTCCAATAAAAATGTAGAAAATCTTGAAACTGGAAATTCAAGTGGCGAAGTCTGGGAAGATGCCTCTGATTCTCTGGTGAGAGTTCATCTCTTTACTTTTTCTGTTAGTGTTTTTATGGACCATTTGCAATGTTGTGATGGTAGTGGTCACTGCATGATGTGAAGTAATAATCGTTGTTATAGCATTGTAGGTGTGGGGTTGGCATTTCATGGACAATTGAGCAGGATTATTATGTATGTCAGATATGCAAACTTTTGATATTTCAAAAATCAGTTAGCAAATTACTTAAATACAAAAGGTACCACTTACTGATATTTCCTTGCCGGTATACTTAGTACCATTGTCTTTATTTCATTCCTAAGAGCACTATAATTCTTCTTCTTAATGTTCTATAAGTATTCAATCTCATGATGTATTTAGAGGAAGGACAATAGATGATTTGAGGATATGCCAATGGTTGTCAAAAAGCCTAGAGTTTCTCCTAGAATATTTTGAAACTAAGCCTTTTCTGTGAAGTACTAAAGCCAACCTCGTCTATTCAATTCGGTCAGAGCATGCTTTTGTTTGATTTTATCCATGTTGTGGCTTTTTTCAAATGTTCCTTATCCTGACATTGTTCGTGCATTAGTTAATTTTGGTTTTGTGAAGCTCAAGGGTTCGCTTATGTTCAATGCTGCAGGATAAGGGGGATGATTTAAATGTTATTTTGGGTGATGTAGAGTTCGTGAATGCTGATGGCAATGGATCAGTTAAAAAAGAGGTTTCTAGTGATGATCAGAGTAATGGTGAATTGATGGCCTGTAACATGAGTAATGTGAGTGTAGGACTATTCGTTTTATCATTTTTGGAATCTTTAGTAAACATGGATATCTTGCTGTTCTTGTGAGTTGTAGAATTCCTTAGAGGAGGAGGTTGCCAACGAAAATGTTGAAAGTCTCGAGATTTCAGATGGTGAACCAAACAAAGGATCGGTTAATGATCTGGTGAGATAACGGTTTTCTAGCAGTGTTTGTATGTCATATAAATCACCTGAAATTACTTTACCAGAACCTCAACCTTGTTCTTTATATCATACCACAAGGAGCTCTAAAAAGCTTTTCCATGATTCACAAGTTTTTAGAAACTCGTTGTTATTTGGTGAAAGAAAGTCAAATTTGAAAGTATTAAGGTGTTTTCCGGAGAAAGCATTAGGAAGTTTATGAGATTAAGTTACCTAATCTTCCCTCAGCTACACATCAATTCTTGCAAAGCATTACCTAAGTTTTGCCTTCTGCAAGTCGTTATTTTAGATTCCCTTACTTGCACCCTTGCTTTTGAATGTTAAACTGATGAAAGTCGATAAATGATTTTGGTACCATCAAAATCTAAAATAATGCAGGGATTAGGCTCGTCTCAGGTCACAAACACCGGGTGGCCCTGCATAGAATCCATTGATGTGTCCACTTCAACAACTCCGGAATGGCCCAGCTTTGAGCCTTGTACTGCTTCTATCACTCATGTGATTTCTGCCGAAGAACAGATTAGAATAAACATGGTGCAGTGGCAGCTGAATGTCTTTGATGCTTGCAAACAATTCTTATCTACAACAGCCGGATCAGACAGCGATGAAGATGATAATGAATTTGATGAAGATGATTTAATGGATGATGATGGGTCTAATGACAGTAATGAGTTCAATTTCTTTCTGAGGCTTTTCACAGAGAACAATGAACTCCGAAGTTATTACGAGACTCACTGCAGAGATGGGGATTTCTGGTGTTTGGTCTGTCGTGGGATTGGGAAGAAAGATTGGAGGATTTTTAAAGATTGTGTGGGGCTAATTCAGCATTCCACTGCAATATCAAAGACAAAAAGGAAGCAAGCTCATAGAGCTTTTGGGCAGGTTATTTGTAAGGTTCTTAATTGGGATGTTGACCATCTTCCATCGATCATGTTGAAGAACAAACCTTATAGCCATTCCATCAATCATGCTCTTACGGATAAATCAAAGTCCGAGTCAGGTTCAAAGGAGGATGTTGATGCACATCAAAATAATATCCTGTTGATGAATAGTGAGGTCAGTAATGCACCCATATTGACCTAAATGCTTTCTGGTACCCTCAACTCTTTGCCCTCCTTAAATAGCTTCCGTTGCAGAATACCTTGAACGAAGAACCCGACAAAGATGCTAATTTAGAAAACAGAGCTTTGAATATTGGAGCAAATGAAGATAAACCAGAAAATCCCATGGTGAGTTGGTATTTTTCGAATGTTTTATGTTATTCTCTTGCTTTACGCATTTCGGGAAGCAATATGGTTTAACCATGTTGAAATTTTAGAATATTGAAGCTGGCATGGCAATTGCTTTGTTCTTTGCTAACCATTCATTGTGAACAGAAATCTTCAGGAGAAAATAACACAAAATCTGAAGCAGACCAATGATGACATGGAGAATTCTAGTTCTGAAGATCAGAGTGACGAAGATGCTCACCATCTCAAGTAGAAGAAATGAATTTATCTAGAAAACATGGTAGGTAGTGAAAGTTTGTGTTAAATTATTGCGCAAGTACCATTAGGATCAACAACTCCATTTAGCATTGCTCTCTCTATGTGATAAGTGGTAGTGGTTGTTTAGGAATCGAATGACTTAAAAACCAACTTATTTGGGATCGGTGTTAATTCAAGACTTATAATATAAATCTTTTGAGTTGGCTTTATCTTCTTAAATAATTAGTTAAATTTAAATAATTTATTTAATTATGGTATAATGATAAATTTAATCCCTAGTGTTTATCTTATTTGTCACTTTCGTCTTATTTTTTCACTTTGGTTCTCTATCTTTGAACGGAAAAATTACTTCATAGTTGTTGATAATTATTTTTATTTTTTTAATGAAAGTTTTTGAATTTTTTGAAAACTTTTATTAATCATTATGTGCTTTTCTAAAACCAGTTTCCAATGGCGTTGTACGTGCTTATTTTTATTTCATTAAATAATGTATTTTTAATTTTTTCAAAAGATATATTTTAATAATTAAATGATTAATTAATTTTCAAAAATAATTTAGAGAAAAAAATAACATTTTTAAAGTAATAAAAATAAAAACTATCGATAGGATAAAATAAATAAAGTATAAAATGAATTTATAAAATTAAAATAATTGAAAATTTTAACCATATAATTGATAATTTCCTTTTTTTATATTAAAAAATGGTTTAATATTAATAACCAAACTAATAATTTTTAACAACAGGGAAAATCATATAAAATAAATAGATGAGATATTTAATTAATACCAAGTAAAAAATAAATTATATTATTAAATTTATAATAATATAATTATACTTAATACTGACATTATATTATTTGTTTGTTCATGTGCTCTTTGAAACAATCAATTGAAATTCAGTGGCGGAGTCAAGATGTTAACTTTATTAAGAATGTTCAGTTAAAATTAAACATGATACGCAAAGAAAAGATATGAGAAAAGTAATGTGAGTGCCAAGAGTAGGTACGGCTTTTTTTATATTCTAATTTTTACTCCTCAAATTTAGCTTCTTTAAGAAGATTTCCTACTTGTTTTTATCAAGAATAATATTTTTAATATCATTTGTAATATTATAAAAATGTTGGAAGGATCTTCTTTTATATTTAGGAATTGAAAAATCTTAGACCTTGAGGCTATAGCCCCTGAATCTCTTAGTAGAAAATCATAAAAGAAAATAATATCGTAAAATGAAAAAAATATAATATTATTTTTTTATAATGATAATCTCACCTATTATTTTATATATCATAATTTTTGTATATGGTTTCGTTTTGTGTTTTTTATTATTATTATATAACTCGACTTCTAATAAAATATTGTAACTCCTTTAGATAATACGGTACACAATATTTTACAAATAAATTATTTAAAATAATAAGATATCACTCATTGAAAAAAATAAATTGTGTAAATTGTAATAAAAGTGTAATGGAAGATGAATATAAAATGTTATTTGATATTTCTTGGGTTTTATCCATTTTAATTTTTTTAATTATTTTTAATATAATAATATTTAATTTCTCATAAAAATATTTAATGTATGTGTGGACCATCACATATGTTGCAAATTATTCTTGGTTTAAATAAGAAACATTTAAATTGATAAAATTAAATAGTTTAAATTATAATTAAAATGTAATTGAAGATGGATATAAAATATATATTAATTAAAAAAAGTGTCCTAATAAAATACTTATTTTAAGTTTGAATAAGGGGTAAAAGAATAATTCTATTTTTGTCAAATTTTGTTATAGTCTTTATATTATGCTTAAGTTGTGAATTTAGCTCATATATTATAATTTGGTCAATTTTGGTTATTATACTTTCTGAATTGATAAATTTTAATCCTGAACTTTTCGATTTTTAAAATTTTGATCCTAACCCGATCGATAATAGTTGAATCCATTTAATTTTGGTTTACTATTAATCTTTTATAAATTAACTAATTGAGGGGAAAACAAAGTATAAGATAGTTAACTATACTAATAATCTTTCATAAAAAAACTATATTAAAATGATAATTATTTGGTACATTTAATTTTGAATAATTATTGGATACTATATCTTAAGAATTCATTTTGAATATATTAAAAAAATAATTCCAAAAAAAAAAGAATTGGAATTAGAATTCAACTTAATTTGTATGTACACATTAATAATAAATAAAATTAATTATAATTTTAATATATTGTTCAAATTTTAAATTTAATGTCAAAACATTAATTTTAATTTTATTAGTTTTAATATTAAAAATTATTATTTTAATAATTAAAATATAAATTATAATTAGATCAAATATAATCAATATCAAAATTTATGAACTTAATGCAAAATCAATTTACATAGTAAGTTATTATAATAGTTTTCCAAGTTTATAATGTTGAAAAGGAGTGAAGAAATAGGGGAACACATCGAATTTTGTCAAAGTTCAATACCAAAGCTCGTTTAAATCGGTTCGTATGATATTTCACATGCTATTATTTGATACATTTCATATATATACACATATTGTACCATTTCATATTATGATTCAGTTGAAATATCATTCATCAAGTTAATGTTTTATAATCCCCATTAATTGAACTCAGGCTCAAGATGGATACATGGATTATCCAACCAACACATCAATCTGGCACCTCAATGTATCATCAGAAAGTCCGAAGTAATTTGCGCTCAATGCTATCATATCATACTTGCACTTAGTGCATCATCGGAAAGACTGAAGTAATTAACGCTCAGCACTATTTATATCATACTAGCACCTAGTGTCATGGGTTGCGCATGGGAGCACGCAACCGTGACAAACTTGTGCGATCCATCATATTTGAGGAAGGTCATTTGGCCCAACCAAATTGACCCGTTGCCTGGAGAGATTAAAAGCCCATCTCAAGAGCCTGGTAAATATGGAAAGTGATCCAAGAAGATATGATTATGTAATCTTAGAGTTCTAATTGTATACAACTTCTAATTGTGTCTTAGAGTTCTAATTGTATACAGCTTTTAATTGTAGCCATTCATATACTTTGAGGCTCAACTATAAATAGAGACCTCTTTGCTCATTGTAATTCATTCAGTTGTTAATAAGAATTTTGAGAGTGTTCACTCAAACTTTTCTCCCAAGCGTTATTGCTTTTGTTCATCTTTCAAAGTTCGTTCTTACTTCGTTCTTCTGCTGTTCTTCGTGGGTGCCTTGAGGGAATTCTGTTGAATCCTTTATCATTGCGAGATTAAGCTGACTTAGGTGTTTTTACTGTTGAATCCGTTATCATTGCGAGTTAGGCTAACTTAGGCGTTTTTTAAGCAAAGAAACTGCCTAAGGCCGCACAGATCGCGTGGAAAAATTCTAAGTCCGTGACACTAGTGCATCATCAAAAAGATCAAAGTATAAACTCGTACACAATCTAATCCTATGGCATGCCAATTATATTTGACTTTGCCTGAACAATTAATAGGGTAACTAATGTTCAATAACAGATCATTACATATTTAATATCATAGTTTCATATAATTCCCATCATCAATTCATATTACGAATCATTTAACATGTTCATATCATGCTCGTTTTTACTATGTTCCAAATCAAGTCAATCTTCGACATTCAATTTCATCAAACACAATCAATTCATGAGACAAGTAATGATTTTATCTTAATAGCTAATATGCAACAATCATGTATATATGTTGAAAATAAATCTTACAAGTACAAATTGAATTTGTCACTCATCTACGACTCTCATCTTTCCCTCGCGAGGCCCGTCGTTGTCTTTACTCTTTAGCTACGTTCAATAATGCAATTATAAAACAATGTCAGTTCACATCCCAATCACATTAAAATACATAGCCAACATATTTTGTATTTTAATTAATTTAGTCTCTATACTCGCGATACACATATTCCATATTTAACATCGGATCAAAATTAAATTTCACAACCTTTCATTAGGGATCCTATACTTTTCATCTACAACATAATTTCATGAGTTTTCAATTTAGTCTCTAATATTACAAAGTTATCTAACAAATTTAACTTAATTTCTAACTTAGTCCTTATCATAAGCTAAGCTTATTAGCTACCAATTTCTTCAAATCGAGCTCAAAACGATCAATTTTATTTTAATGGCAGTTTGATAAACATCTAACAATTGATCAAATTAACATATGGAATAGCTAGATTAAACTCTGATGATCAAGAATTTATAAAAATCAAAGAAAAAGGCTTGGTTACCTTTGAAAATTAATGGTTCAAAGTATCTATCGGAGCAAGCACAGTAACTAATTCTTCGTATTGTGGAGGCCCATTAAGGGGGTAAATGTTGGCCATGAGTTTTAAAGTTGCTCCATACCCGGGACGAAGATTGAACCTTTGTCCACTAGTTAAGATAGGAGAGACTCTTACCATCTCACCTTGAAACTTCATCTTTCATTCCACTAAGTTGCCATATATACTTAGTTTAGTATTTAATTAAACTAGTTAATGATAATTACTTAGTTAATCTTATTTTATATTTTTGAATTGCAATTTCATTAAATAAACCATCATTTCCCACTAACTTATAAAACAAAAATGATTTAATAACTATTTTGGTCCTCTAAATTATTGCTAACTAGGTCTCCAAGCATTTTTTAAATTAAAATTTAATACTGATTCTGAGCTTTAATTAATAATTCTCTCGGTTGAATTATTTAACCAATCTTTAATATATTTTCATATTATCTCCATAAATCTTTCTATTTTACTTTTACGGACTCGGTTTACGAAGATGGAGTTTTAAAACAGCATTTTCTGACAACGGAAAAAGTCAGTTCATTACAAAGTACATAAAATGTGTCTTTAATTATTCATATTAATCTATAATAAATAAGTTTTTATTATGATTTTGTCTAAAAAATGATTATTTAAATGTCAATTTAGTTTGCTTAATTATTATGATTTTATATAAATATTATCGGTAGATGTTAATTCTATAATATAGTATAAAATAAAGAGTATTGAAAAACAATTTAACTAACATTTAAAGAGTAAAGATTAAAGCGTTCTAAAAAAAGAATTAGGGTAAAATATTAAATTAAAATTTTCATTATGATTTTAATTATTAAAAAAATTGATTTAATAATTTAAAAAAAAATCTTACCTATAAACAAATCTATCTGAATTTTTGGACATTAGCCCAAATCAGAACTCAAGCCCAACTAATGTTTTTAACTTTAAGTGATTAACTGCCACGTCATCTAATAATAGTTAATAGTAAATGGGGATAATACCTCATATAAATAGACGAAGCCCGTTTGCTTTTTTGCTGCATTTCTGACCAAGGAAGAAAAATTCTCTTCCTTTTTTTTATTCCTTCCTTTTTCCTTTCATCCAATCGACCAAATTCAGAGCTTACAAAAGAAAAATGGCCGGAATCGGACCTTTAACTCAAGACTGGGAGCCCGTCGTTATTCGGAAAAAGCCCCCAAACGCTGCCACCAAGAAGGATGAGAAAGTCGTTAACGCCGCCCGTCGAGCTGGTGCCGAGATCGAATCCGTCAAGAAATGTAATTTTTTCCTTTTCAGTTTTTAACTCTTTTTTCTTTTGGGAAAACTGCGTTTAGTCAGATCATCGGACTAAATACCTAACTTAGATGACAATTTATCATATCGATTAGGGTTTTTGTTTTTAGTGAAAATAGAGAATAATAAAAATCTAATTTTGTTGATGGGAATTTTGCAGCGAATGCTGGGACGAACAAGGCAGCATCGAGTAGCACTACTTTGAATACAAGGAAACTTGATGAGGAAACTGAAAATCTTGCTCGTAAGAAATATTTTATTCCCTTGCATTTAAATTTCTATTTACCCTATTATAACTAAGTTATATCTGAATTATAAATGAATTTTTTTATGTATGATATTCCCAATTTATTTCTCAAAAGAGAATGATAATTTTAAATTTGAATGTATTGTTTTTTTAAATAACGGTAATAAAATCATTTGTCTATAAATCTGTGTGTTCTGATGGATTTTAATATTTGTATGCTACCAAAGTAATTGTTGATATAAATTTTAAAGTATGTTTCAGAATATGTAATCCTCTTTAACTAGTAGTTTTGTCTTACTAGTCTAAGCTATTAAAAAATAAGAAAAAACTTTGCATATCATTGGGGATAGAGAGGTTTTATAAATTTATTCTTATTAATAAGTATACTTGTGTGCCCTTTGATTTTTGCTTTTTGCTTTCTTTCGTGTGTTTAGGAACCGATATGAGCTTTTAATGCATCTATGCATGCTTTGTAAATTGTCTTGATTATCTTCTCTTTCTTTTGTGAATTTATTTTTACTAATAAGTATACTTGTGTGTCTTTTGATATCCGTTTTCTTTCGTAAGTTTAGGAACAGATATGAGTTTCTAATGCATCTATGTGTACTTTGTTAAGGTGTCTCGATTAGCCTTTCTTTGTCTTGTGAGTATACTTGTGTATCATTTGGTTTCCTCTTTCTTTCGAGTTTAGGAACTGATGCAAGTTTTTAATGCATCTATGTATGCATTGTTAAGATGTTTCGATTGCTTTGGAAGATCAATTATGCTTTTATGATTTTATCTACATATTGTTTTCGTGATTATCAATTTTACCTGATTACATGTTTTTGTAGTTTCCTTCAATCTCATATAACAAGTGAGATGCTTTTTTATTTACATAATTGGCTATTATGATAAGATCCTAATCCTGGCCTCTGATCAGTTTGTTTAGCTTATATGATTACCGTATGTGTTCCTCTCCGCCCTACTTGCTCCATATGTTTTCATCAGTTTTAAACTTTTGTACACCTTTGTTTTTAATCAGTGTTTCTATTATGATCTTTGATCTGTGCTTGAATTGATGAACAGATGAACGAGTGCCAACTGAACTGAAGAAAGCCATCATGCATGCTCGAATGGAGAAGAAACTCACCCAGTCTCAACTTGCTCAGGTCTCTCTCATTTATCTATGTGTATGCATGATGTGCACTCCCCGAGAGTGTTATGAGTCTCTATTGTTAAGTTCTTTCGTTAAATCTTTCTTGTTATCTTACAGATGATCAATGAAAAGCCCCAGATTATACAAGAGTACGAATCCGGAAAAGCTATTCCTAACCAACAGATTATAGGTAAACTCGAGAGGGCACTTGGTGCAAAGCTGAGAGGGAAGAAGTGAGGAGGGTCTTGTCGTTAATCAAACAGAAGTTGAATATGGTGTCCAGTTCTTGAGTCCTAAAAAATGGTGATGTAAATAAATGCGCTCTACTGTTACTATGGCTCGCATGTAATAACAGCGTCTTCGATGTTATCTGAAGACTGACTATGACTATGACTGATGAAATGAAGTGTGTTCTTGACTGTTGCAAGGGATTCTCTGTGCTATTTATGTTTTGCTTTTGTGAAATTAGAGTAAGACACACTCCTTTGTTGAACAGATGATGGTTTCAACAATTAGAAACACCAATAAATTTGTTTTGGCGTAAACTTGTTGCAATTGGAATTTTGTGCTCGGAATCTAGGGAACATGTCTTTTTCCCCTCGTGAATATGTGATCTGTTTGTTGGTTAATTGATTGAATCTGTAGTTGTAACTGTATTATAGCTCTTAAAAACCAACAAAATGTTGTAGAGAACTTCATGAAACTTGCTCGGCTGCTTCATACTTTAAGGTGTGAAGGTTTGCTTTGTAATTCCACACTCTTCATTTCTTTTATTTTTAAAAAATGTCATTTGGACTCTCTATTTGTATTCAACACACTTTTGGGTTAGTTGTATGTGATATTCTCATACTTAGATTCTAAATGGATCTTTAAATTTTAAGTTATGCAAATCGTATCAATTAAGTCCTTTTATTAGTCTTGTCAGCTTTAGTATTAAATTTTACTTTTGAGTATAATGTGAATCAAATTTAAAATGATATGTAGTGTTTAGTACTTTTTTATGTATGATGTCACTAGAATATGCTTTGAAATGTGATAATTACGAATGTGATTCTTTCAAGATATTGATTAAAATTTCATGGAAGATATATTCTCACGTTTAGTTCACCAATTACTTTCTTAAAAATATAATAATAATTAACGAATTTATTCTTATTAAATAAAGATAATATTCATGAATTTAATTTTATAATAAATTTTAATTTTAAATATTTAGATTAAATATTTAATAATAAAATTTAATTAATAATTTTAAAATTTATAATTTTAATTGAAAGCAAAATTATTTAAAATTTGTCTTGCATATATTTTCTAAACAATAATAATGCATATATTAACTCATAGAATATAAAAAAGTTAATTTCAAGTATTATTTGAAGCAAAACTACAATTAATTAAATCATAGGAGTGTAAAACCATAGGTGATCTATCTTAAAATTCCTACACAACTTAAAGTAGAACAATTCTACCTATATTCTATAAAAAAAAAGTATGTCATACATATACAAGTACAAAATCAAGTTTGTAGCTAGAAAAAATAAAATAAAATCAGGGAATAAAATTTGTGAAAAATCCGTTGAAGTAATAGAGAAAAATAGGGTTACTTCTGTCTCAATATTTTTTTTAACTTCCCAATTTACCATGTTTATGGAAAAATAACTCTTAAGAGAAAGTTAAAGTTCAAGTAAAGTAAATAAAACTTCTCAGACTGACGTACCCGTACATTGTCAACCTTTAATATTTTACAAAACGATAATATCGGCACTCAAATCAATAGGAAAAGTTTTTCATCTTCACAACCTGATCTTCAGGTCTTTTTTCAGAACCTAATACCCTTTACGATAGGCGCTAATTGCTTTCTACTAGCTAAAGTAGCTCAGCTCAAACTCTTCTCATGGGATTGGCTTACCTCACTTTCAAGCATCCATTGGATCAGAAATCTTTCTTCCTTCCCTCATCTGTCCCACGTGCTCTAATCCTTTGAGCTATAGGCCCCACCTCGTCTATCATACCAAACGTTACTATAAAACAAATTTTAAACACATTCATATGGATTACAAGAATAATTTTTTTGATTAAGAATAGAGACCATGTCATTAAAATTTAGTAGGGTTATTTTTTCATTTTCCTAATATGTTAGATTTAAGTTGTCCAAGCAATTTAGGCACAAATGTTTAAATGGCTTGACTAATAAACTAACCAAATAATCTAATTAATACGATATTGATACTTTAAAAACCTAATTAAAGAAGTTGAGAATTGAGAACTAGTTAGTTGTAATTAATAATAATTTTGAAGTACTATGATATATTCTTCTTTTAAAAGAAATTTGGTTCTCATATCCAGCCTTTTCCTTAGAAGATTTCAACAGAAAACCATCAATTTTGGAAACCTCTTTACCAGGAGCTTCTAACTTGTCAACAAACATGGCGGCCTGAATGCAATGTTCCAACTATTCGAGTGCAAATAAAATACCAAAAGGAAGAGTTAATAATACCAAACAAGAAGTAAAAATCATATGCTTTTGTCGATACTTTCCCTATGAACACCATTTCCAAAGAAATGCTTTTTTCCTATTCAATTCCCAAACCCTGCCCTCAAATTTCAAGACATGAGAAACTACACAAGGTACTTGCATGTTGATGCAACTAAAAGTCCAAAGATATTTTTAAACCAATAATTTCAGCAAATGTTATTAGATACAAAGAGAAAACATGTACATGATTTTGATTTTGTCTCACCAAGCCAAGGCTCTCCAAACGTTTTTCAAGTGACATTTAAGAAAAAAAAAATATTATATTAAAACATGTAGCACAACTTGTTACCATATATATGTATATGATAGTACATAAACATAGTAAAATCACTCACAAGCCAATTTTGTACCAAAGCTTGTAAGGCAGATGGCAAAAGCGAGAAAAGCCGATAAGGGCTGCCTATAATCCATGGTGAATGTATCATCCCCTACTTTACCAAACTGGAGAACGGTTTCCTCCTCTTCTTTCCCTCCCAGTTGGCTCTCTTCAACAGTTGCAGCCAGCTGAAAGTTTTTCACGGATGCTACAGTTACCCGACCGTGGAAATTTAAGCACCAGCACTGTAAATGTTCGTGCCATCTTGGAGCTTTGTTCCTCAAAATTGTATGACCGGATGAGGCATGCTCGGGCATTTTCATCTTGATGTCATCTAAATACTTCTCATCAGCCATATCTTCCGGCAAAGGGCACTGTATTGAACAAACCATCCTCCTAGGACCTCTCGATTTCAACAGATTGAACTTGTAAGACACTTGTCCAACCTCAAAATTGCCAGCTGGAACTTGGGGGCAGATTTGCTTACTTGCAAATCTGCGACTTGCTCTGCAGCTCGAGGGCTTAGCGCCACTGTGCGGTGGCTGACTATCATAGATTTTAAAGTTGGTACCTAGAAAATCCGAACTGCAAAGATTTTAAATTTGTGTGTCAGCTTAACATTTTAATCTGAACTATAAAGCATTCTATTTTTGTTGCATCAAGACAAGTAATAGCATCATAAATATTGTTCCACAAAGATCCTTTAAAAATTCACTGCCACTAACCGTATGCAATATATTCAAAGAGGAGATCCTGTAATCAGAGTTCTAGAAAGAGACATCACAAAATACCTCTACTAAACTTCATGACTGCCATTTGGCCAAAAAAAAAAAAAGGGAATCATGAGTGCCGTACCTTAACTTCCCGACATAGGCATTACTGCCTTGAGATAGTTCATTTGGATCAAGGGATATAAAATACTCGATATGAGCACCATGTCGATATCTTCGTGCTGCCAATAGAAACTTCCCCTTCTCGGTGAATGCTGACAAACATCAGGAAAAGATTAAAATAAGGTAATTTCAACCACTAACAGCTAGCATCATCCAGTTGCATGTTGGCTACAAAAAGGGAGAACTACTAATAAGATTGGCTAACATGGGCATGCTCTCAAGAACTAAAATTGAATAGCAAAGAGGTCTTAGTATATAAACAAAAGGTAACAAGATATTATACTCGGTAGTCAGTGAACTGTTAAATGTAAAACTAAAAAGAGACAAATGATTGCTATCCTTGCATGTTTCCATTGCCCAAAGTTGCTGCTTCCAGAAAGAAAATATCACTAGTTTGCATCCCGAGAGAGAGAGAGTTGGGGGTAAAGAGGTTACAATATCAGATCCTTATGACTCGAGCAATAGCTTCATATACCTCTTGTCAGAAATAAACCTGTCATCAATTTGAAGATAATACCACCACACCTAAAGAAGACTACCGAGACCAGAGACTTAATAAATATCAAATTGTTTACCAACCCGTATCCTTTCTCTCAGAAGCCACATAATGATTATTTTGCTATGCTTATTACAAGGCTATTCTGGAAAACAACACTATTAAAAAAAAAATTTTAAAAAAGGAAAAAAAAGAAAACCCGATTGCATGTAGCAATGAATTCTCAGTTTAATAGAAGCTATTAGTCAATAGAACTGAAGATATAATTCAAGAACCCAGCACAGGAGACCTCTCTGACACCCTTCGATTACTGAATACAAGAAAGAGTGGACAAGTTCTAGTAAAATAAATTAACAACTGCCACCATACATTGTTTTCCAGAGAAAATAGTGGGCAGATCGATATCATCACGTTAAAAGCCCAAATCTAAGATGACAATGTGCCATGTATAGAATAGACAGGTTCAGATGATGAAATCTCATTGCCCTTTTAAAGTCAATGGGTGTCTAAGACCATTAAGCAAATTGACAATCATTATCTGAAAGGTTAAGACCAAGTCAAACTGACTTAGGCAAAGGTATTAGGTCAAAAGTCCACAGTTTTGAACCTACCCAGATAAAAGTCAAAAGTTAATTAAGGAGCTTTGACAAAGTGAATTATGTCCCTTTTAACCCATTTGTCAGCATGTATTACAGCATATCAGACTAATTTACGCATCTTATCATGTTTTGCTTGTGAAAAGAGAAAAAAGTACTTACATGGTGAAAGAGCAAGATAAAGGAAGAATGTTGAGTTTTTTTTGTTTCGCTTTATAATACACTGGTTAGGAAACTCCCGTGGACCAGGCTGCATTAGCGAAAGGGAACAAAACCATCAGCCCCAAAACTTATGAACTTGTTCATCAATTGACAACTGTAAATCCTAAATGCATTTCATATTCATAACCAGTAACCATCAAGCAGCTCAAATTCTGAAAACTCCACTTCAAACCAATAGCAATAAGCTAATACATTTAAAGATCGCAAAAGACAAAAATTCAACATTCAGGATAAGTTATTTTCCCCAATTTGCGAGACTTTTGAATAAGTTATTTTCTGATTATTGCAAGTGCCCAGAAAACAATTCTAACCCTCAAATGATAATTTCCTTATATATCACAAGAAAAAAAAAAGTGTCATTTCTATTAGACGTAAACCATGCTATGCTAAAAATTGACCATGCATGAAGTTTAACTTCCAATCACCAATAAAGGTTCAAAAAATGTTATTTGATTCAACTTTTGAAACTCTATACCCAGCACATTTCCCCCCAAATAACCCAATATACAGATAAGAAGCACAAAATAATTTCCTAAATTACATACCAAGAACAAAATGCATCTATCAATAACAATTATCAGTAAAGGACATTACCATAACTAGAACTCAAACAAATGAACCAAAATAAAGACTAATTCTACATCAATTCCCCACAAATCATTCCAATTCGCAAACATTTGAAGTCTAAAAAAGTTAAAGTACCCTAAATTACAAATATTTGAAACCTTAATGATACTTACATACACTATCAGATTACGAAATTATATCTCAATTTCAATTTCAATTTCAATAAAAATAAATAAATTACCTGCTTAAGACAAGAAGGAAAAGTGATTTTGCCGCTATTTTGAGAAGAAGCCTTAACGATCTCCCTCGTAACTTCTCTCCACTTCTTACATACGCAAGCGCTCGAAACCACGTTTTTCCTGTCAGGCCACATTTCTTCACTCGCTTCCACACGCTCCATGATCTCAACTAACAATTCCGGCAGCAACGTCGACCATGAATCCCCTCCAGCCTCCGCCAACGGCGGCGGCGAAGACGGTGATGATGTAGAAGAAGACTCCAGGTGATTCTCCCTGGTCGAGACTGTTGTTAACGCCGCCGTTCTGGCAGACAGTCTCAATGATCTCGAGAACCTACGTGAAAGGCACGAGGTTTTCCTCATCGGAGACGAACACGACATCGTTTCAAAGACTCTGTTGTTTTTATATTTTTCCTTTTACACTTTTGAGAGAAGAGATTCAGAAAGGGGGATTTTATGTGAAAAAAAAAGGGTACAAAAAACGAAAAAAATAAATGGAGGATAAAAATGATGACGGTTGCAAGAATAACAGCGCGGTGAGCGAAACCGAAGAGGGACAAATAAGATAGGGAGACAATGTGACGTGGCAAAATATGATTGGCGGTGATCAAACGGGGGTTGGTGAGATTTGGGATTTGTTTTAATTTTTGACTCGGTCCCTTTGAATCGATAATCCTAAAATGTTTGTTTTATGCCCTGTCAGTGTTTTGAATTTTGAGTCTGTTGAGTTGTCATTTTGTTATTTTTTGTTTGATTTTTTTTTAAATTTCATCCATAAATAAAATTTCTTTTCAAAATTTAAAATTTAAAATTTTACTGTATTAATCAATTTGTTAATAAATAAAACAATAGTTTTGTTAAAACAGTGGTACATTTGTTTCAATTGTAAATTTAATCTAATTAATCCAAAATGATTCTCACAATTTCACATTTAGAATTTAAATGTCAACTTCTATAGTTTTCTTTATTAAATTGTAAGTTTTACGGTAATAAAAAGTAATTTTATCATTTTAATAGCCTATATATTTATAATTTTTAAAAGATTAAATCAAATTTTGATCATTTTTAAGGGGTCAAATTGTAATTTAATTTTTACTAATTTAAAATTTTTAAAAATTTAAAGAATCTAAATGAAAATTTTTCCATTTTAAGAGGGCCAGGGCCTTGCCAACCACTCTAGTTACACCCCTGGATTGGAATAAACATTATTGTCAATGCAAGATGACATATATTCAAGTAAGGTAAAGTGCATTATTCTCCTATTTATAACTTAGAGAAGAGATATGATGTAAACCTAGAATCTCAAAGTTGTCACATTTAAAAAAAAAAAAACCCAATAAAATTCTAAATTTGTGTTGTATCATAGATATTTTTTAGTTGTATAAAGAGTTTTCAATTTGGTGAAAAATTTAGTTAAAGTTTTTAACCAATACCAAATTTACATTACGTACCTATAATTTTTATGAGAGAAAAATGAAATGTATGCATCAAAACTCTTATATATATATAATAACATCAATCATGACATAGATTAATAAAGCAAAGTGCATTTAAACAAACAAATTATAAGTTGATACAGCTCTCATAACGAAAGCCTTTTATTTCAACAGCATACATATTTTAGTAAGTATCAATAGCCATTTATTCACTTAAGCAGCTGGTGGAATGGCTCAGTTGAGTCCTGCATTATAAAATTCAAAGGAAAAAAAAAGGGTGAATCAACACAAAAATTGAAGTAGCCCATGCATGTTCAACAAAATTTAATGTTGTTGGTTTTAGATCTAATTGAGTTCCAAATAAATGTGTATGTAAATTATGGTTTTGGTCCCTCCACCATCCTTATATTTAAGTTATGCAAATTAATAGTAGTTATGAATCAAATCGTGACATACATTTGAAAGAAACTCGTTTCACTATGATGAGTTGGAGATAATGTTTTTAAGAAAAAATTTATATCAGTGTCCATTCATTTCTCCTTCCCATAATTTTCCCCAATAAGTGAAACAAAAGAAAAGATAATTATATAGTTTGCATTGCTTCTGAATGGAAGTTAGTACTTACATCATTCAGCTTAGGTTGATTGTCAGTCTCCAGCATCAGTCCAAAATGAATGTGAGGGAAGCGAGCCCACTGTAGTTGAGAACCCCAAATCACACAAACACAAAACTCTGTCAGTGATATCTGGATTGTTCAAACTAGACTATGCTTCTTCTTTTTTTATGATGAAAGCTAATATTGAGCTTACATTCTTAGCAGCAGTGCTAAATGCCTCCCTGTGAGTGATATCAGGATTGTTCAGCTTGATCCTCTGAATCTCCTCTCTATAAACATACCCCCATTTTCATCCCAAAAGATTAGAGGTTATTAATATAGAGCACAAAAAAAAAATCAACATAATTAATGATCAAATTACAGTCACTATTACTTGATGAACTGATTGTACAATGAAGGAGCCCTATGCCTCTTGTCAGGAGCTGGGAAAAAAGTCCATGAAATGTATATTTTAAAATTAAAATGAATCACAAATTAAACACAAAATAATAATGCAAGGATACTCACGTCGATTAACAACCCTTTCTTGAGTGGTAGTGTTTATAGTTGTTGCTCGCTTTGGTAACTTGTTCTTGCACCTGGAGGAAGACCCTAAGTCAATTCTGTACTCCGATGATGTGTAATTAGGCACCTAAAAACCATTAATAAACTAACATCAATTAACTATGTTCTGGATTTAAATTGCAGTCACAACGCAATTTCGGTTATCTCATCTAAATGCAGTCGCTATCAAGATTAATCGAAAGTATGGACGGAAAAATTGAAAACCACAAAATAATATCATAACATACAGGTATAAAATCACTATAGTTAATCATATTAAGGTGTCTTTTATATTTGTTTTATGATAGATAAAGATTAATTCTTTCAAAGATCCCTAAATCAATGTATGGAGTATCCTGTGGCACTAATGAAGCAATTTTCTCTATTAATCAATGCAAAAAGTATATTATTATAATGTTGATTAATAGCTTTGAATGACCTTAATCACATTTCAAAGTTTTTATTAGGTTCCACTTAAAGCATTAGATTGGGATCTATCTCTTTGATTGGACAAGCATGATCAATGGTTTTGCAAAGTTTTCTGTCTGCAAAAACTTAGCATTATCCATTTGCTTTTTCTCAGATATATATTCTTCAGAAACCTTTTTTAGATTTTAGTTTCCCCATAAAATGAGCTAAAAAGAAAGAAAGAACAAAGGAAAAAACAACACTGAAGTGACTAAATCAATAAAAAATAGTTTCATTGTGCTGAATTAAATAACTTTCACCCACATCCCAGAAGCAACCAAGATTGATGTTAAACAGAATATTTATATATACACATATATGATATTTTATATATATATATATAAAATAGCATCCTTGGGATCTAAAAACTGAGGCTTTTATATTTGGTACAATAGAAGACAAAACCTAAGAAAAAGGAAAATTTTGTGTAGTGACCAAAGCCTACAAACCCTAAAATTCTTGCCAATCAAAATCGAATTGAAATTTTTTGAAATTGAGGCTCAATGAAAGAATGGAAAATCCTGAAACTTTGATTTGCCCTAATTAGCTAACTATATCCTGACCTATGAAAAAGAATATTTAGGAATTTGGTTTTAATCATGGGTCCTTAGAGCAGCTCCTAGGGTTTTTTGAGTGATCTGAGAAAATATGCTTTGTAAATAAACTATTCTTTGGGGCTTTGCAACCCTAGATTTCAAGGCCCCATGGGAAATTACAGAGATTTTCCTTGGAAAGAGATAAAATCCCAGAAACCCTAACTGGATCTACAAGAAAAAAATATTGAAGAAAAAGATGATGATCATAACCTGAACATCTTTTCCAGCCCTTGATTGAAAGGAAGCTGCCAGGTTTACCGAACACAGATTGGAGCACTGCCCACATCTGACTGTTACTGTTTCAAACAAGCTGTTGCATGGAACATTGACCTGCAAAAATCATGTAAAAAAATTTTAGCTTATAAACCCTTTTACATACAAATCATTTGCTTATTAAAACTTGTAGGTGTTTGAAGAACAAGAACTCATATAAAGTTCTAAGATTTTCCAAAGCAAAAAGAAAATAAAAAAAATGTTTTTGGAAGTATATAGAGCTTTTCTTTAACTTCCAACTAGTACAGTATCTAGGGCTTTGTTTTATTTATATTTTTTCATTTTTTTAGGGTAGTCAATACTCAACACTGCCTGCCCCCTGGACTTTCTCATTGTTCAAAAAACCTCTTTCCTACATGAAAATGGGGGTTTTGAGGAAGACAACTGAGATGGTCCCTTTCATTTTCCATGATCAGTTAAACAAAAAAAGAAGAGAAGCTTTTTGTCATTACAAAAGAAAAAAAAACACCCCAAGGCAGGTAGTGTAGTGTATTCTAATAAGGAAAAGGTTAAGGTAATCTCAGAGGAAAAAAATATGAAGGAAATGTCATCTTCATTCTATATATCAGCAAATCTATCATCACATGCTTGTTTTCACTACATCTTTCTTTAAAAAAAATGAATTTAAGATCCATATTTTTTTTAAATAACTTCTCTCAGATCACAGGGTAAGATCTGCAAAAGAAAAGAAAAAAAATATGAAGAGAATTTATCACTTTTTCTGCAAAAGAATGAGAAAGGAAGTCTTAGGATAGTGACTTGACTTCATTGCATGAAAACCCTAAAATAATTACATAAAAGAAAACTCATCAAATAAGATTCTCCTATTAAGCTTAGTAACATAGAGAAGAAGAAGATAAAAGGAAAAATAATACTTTTGAAAGTTAGGGTCTTTAATGTAAAATAAAAACTAGAAACTAGGACATTGCTTATTATTTAGATATTGAACAATTGAAGACCTAAGCATTCACCTGCAACTATACAAAGCCATTATGCTAGCAGTAAAAGAAACTGACATCATGATGATGATATGAAGTCAGATTAATATATATATATAAACATTATTAATATATATGCAGGATCAGAATTAAATACCGCAAGAATGATGTTGCAAAGGTTGCAAGGGATGTAGCAGAGTTGTTCTGGTGCAGAATTGTGGGAGCTTGACATTTTTTTTTATTTTCCCTGATACCAAACTGGTTTTTACTTTTTTTCTTTTTCCTTTTGAATTAAGTTTAAGACGAAGACAAAGAAAAAGAACAACAAATAAAAAAAAAACACAAACTTGAGTAAGAATTACCCAAAGTAAATGTATAATTATATTATCAAACAACACAAACAATTATATTGAACAAGAAAAGAAGAAAAAAAAGGGAAATTAATTGAAGAAACTATGATGAACAAAGAAGGTAAAGGCAGACTGAGGAAAACGTGGGATTTGTAGTGCCATGACAGGCAGCACAAAAAAAGAGTACACTCTCTCTCTCTCTCACTAATATTTTAAAACACATCACAGTCACTCACTCACAAACACTCACTCTGAAGAAAAAGAAATGGAGAATGGGGCCATGGGGGAGAAAGCAGACAAAACAATACGGGGTTGGGGTTAGGGTTAGAAAATAAGGAAAGGGTAGAATCAACTTACAATTCAAAGCTGTTCCCTGGTTTTTTTAAGCTAAAAACAAACAATAAACCCTTCACTTTTCC
The DNA here is from genome assembly GCF_007990345.1 of Gossypium hirsutum. Lineage (NCBI taxonomy): Eukaryota > Viridiplantae > Streptophyta > Magnoliopsida > Malvales > Malvaceae > Gossypium > Gossypium hirsutum. The sequence continues at coordinate 5,571,174 of NC_053437.1, read as the reverse complement.
TCTTCTTCTTCTTCTTCTTCTTCTTCTTCTGAAACTACAATGGAAATATAACATATTATATATAATGAATGAAAGGATATAAATTTCTTGGATTAAAAATTATGGGGTTTCTTTTGGGGGGGTTGAATTCAAAGACATATTCACAAACACATGCAAATGTTGTAATATTTAGGGGACATGGTTACTTTATTCGAGAATATAAAAGTGTTTCAAAGTGTCCTATACAAGGTATTGATAGAATACCAGATGGACCCTGTTTATAGTTGGCTATGAAATAAACACTAAGCCTGCACCATGGGTTTTAGATCTTTTATTTGTTTTTTTTTTCTTTTTTTTTTCTGGGAATCAAAGAAACTATATCGTCTTAGTGTAACTTTGCCAACTCCAAACATCAGTCACCATGGAAACAGCTAGTTCCATATTTATTCGTCTTCACCTAAAGGATTTGTGAGCTCGAATCTTATCAATATATATCTCGTTGTTTCTAATTGTAAATTGTTGGTAAAAGTACTGTTTAGGTCCCTATTTTATAGTGTTGAATGCATTTTGATCCCTGCATTTTTAAAATAAGTATTGCATAGGTATCATTTCAAGGTTCATGGTTAACCTTACTAAGGACGTTATTTCAGGGTTTGAAGGATTTTTTACCTAAATAATATAAAAATTAAAAATTTTTTGAAATGGGATAACAAGGGGCATTATTTAGGAAATTAGGTAAATTAAACACTAAAAAGTGGCGTTGTCTGATCAATCGGCTGTACTAACTTCAGCTGCCACCAATCATTACATTGATGATTAGTTTTGAAAAAATAATATATTTTTTTGGTGCCGCCAGGGCAATCGGCAACACTGATATGTATCATGCAATCGGCATTGGAATAAATCGATACAATTTCTTCTTTTTTATTTTTTAAAAGATTAAAAGAAGCATTAAAAGTAAAAAAAAAAAATCAGTAGAACTTGTGACTAATTGGTCACGACAATGTCGTGGCGGCATCGACTTGATGGCCTGCCACTGACATAATTGGTTAGTCAGAAGTTCAGCTTTAAATTTGATTTCCAGCTTTTTTAATCTTTTAAAAAAAGAAGTTATATATTAATTTATTTTGGTGTCGTATTCATACTTTTCAGGTGCGTATTTTTTACATGATACATACCGGTGTTGCCGATTGCTCAGGCAGCACCAAATTTTTTTTTCAAAACTAATCGTGAGTGTAATGATTGGTGGTAGGTGAGGTTGGTGCCGCCGATTAGTTAGGCGACACTATTTTTTATTATTTAATTTGCCTAGTTTTATAAAAAATGCCTCTGTTATCCCATTTCAGTAAATATATATTTATTTTATATTATTTAAGTAAAAAACAGGGGTTTGAATTTGAGATATATACTTGGATCTTACCACTGCACCTAACATCTATTGATTTTTAAAGGTTCTATATTTTAGAAAAACGAGCAAAATGATAAAATTTTGAATCAGTTGAAAAGAATTGTTAATTTTGTGAGTTGAATTTTAACCAAATGATATGGTATTAATTTAAAAAATGACACAACATGTTTATCGACATATTGCTAAATTTATATATATATATATAAAAGAGCATTCACCTAAGATTTTTTTCTCAATTTGGCACTTGAATTTTATTTTAATGTTTAATTTGATACCCAAACCAAACAATCTCATGAATATTTGAAATGTGTCCTCTAATAAAAAAAACATAAATACTTAATTAAGACAAAAAAAAAAGTAGAAGTCACATTGCAATCAAATACTTCTGCGAGATAAAAGAGAAACTCAAATACCAAATTTAAAAAAACTCATATACCAAACTTACATATAAATAGTACACTAATCCTTAAATTAATATGAAATTCAAATTATTTTCGATTGTTACAAAAGAAAATGATGAACTTATTTGTTTTTTACATACAAAGATTCTTTTCTTTTTTAAAAAGAAAAAACAAGAATCAAAATGCAAGTGTGGGTTTCTATACAATTTTTTTACCCTAAATAGTTGGAATCATATCGAAATTTTCCTGACTACTTAATTACTGCAAATCCAAAATGAATTAGCTTTTCCACAGTTTAACCTACACTTTTAAATATATATATATTTTATTTCGATCAGAATTTGACCAAAAGACTCCAAGAATCACTGCAAATGTAAATGAGCCAAACAACTTTTGTAAAACCAAATATCAGAAATGTTGGATAGGGTAAATTCTTTAATTTATTTTAAACAAGAGAGAGATAAATTAATTAATGAATTAAATAATGTGGGATTTGTTGGTTTGAAGGGCGTGGGTCATTTCCGATCCCAATGTTTATACAGTCAGCGATTCACTGTGAACTGTAAACGAAAGAGGGTTTTAATGTCTCAGACTGGGGAATCATGAGAGAGACGAAAGGCAAACGTATGTATATAAATATATATGTACGCACTTTGGGGGTGCCCAACGCTGATACCAACATCATTAATTTTATTTTCACAAAAATGTACTCTGCAAACATGTTTTTAATTACCTTTGTGGTGTTGGGTTGTTTGTATACGTATTATTTTATATAATTATGTTGTATTTGTATTTCTAAATTCTAAAAAGAAAAGGCTTAATTATCTTGTCTACTTTGTATAGGTTGTGTTCAGCTCATATACGGTATTGATAATATAATAGGTGAAGTTAGAAAAAAAATTTCTTGGAGGTGAGGTGGAATTGAGTTATGCACTTTGTAGATGGTTCTTTGATGGAAAGAGAGGAAGAGTTGCAAACAAGTGAACGACATGTACTAAGAGAAGACAGAGAGGAAGATTGAAGTAAATCCGGTAATACTGAGCGTAGCGGCAAGTGATGATATGTAAAGTGGAGAAAGAGAAATATGGTTAATGATAAGGCTAAACAAAGGGAAAATTTATGTATATATGCTGAAAAAATAAACATTTGAGAAACTAGATTGATTTTTTTTAATTTACTGATGTACACTATTTTTGGAGAGAGAAAGGAAAACGTGTCTTAGAGTTTTCACTTTGGTAAAAAATATTTTTTCTTTTTTTTTCTTACGGGCTGGAAATTGAAAGTTCGTATATTTATTTTTGTCTATGTTTGAGATAGACATGATTATAGTTTTAAGGAATGTTTGAATTTACGATGGTATCATGGAGCTGGGTGGCCTACAAATTTCATCTGTTGTGTGACTATGGAGTCATCACTCAGGAAGTCGAATTGCATTGTAACTCGAGGTCCAAGTTGATGGTGATTATACCGTCTCGAGTTGAAGTGTAACTAGGGCTTCAAGTTTACAAAGATTATGCTGTCAAAGGATAGAGCATAACTAGGCCCTAGTTGGCAGTGGTTATGTGGGCACAACAATCAGTTTTTTCTCATTAGAGGAGCATGCTTTATAAAACCCACATGGACGTACGAAGAAGAAAAACGTAGTGGCCTTTCAATATAACCAAGTAATTCGTGTTGTCCATGTCCACCAAATGTAGTGGCCTTGTTAGTAAAACTTGTTACACCCCAATTATGTCACAGGTTAAAATAACGGGATCACTTCCTTTGGTGGACATGGATAAAATGAAATACTTGATTATACTAAAAGGTCACTGCATTTTTCTTCTTCGTACGTCTGCTTGAGTTTTATAAAGCATTTCCCTCTGACGAGAAAAAATTGGTTGTCGTGCCCGCATAACCACTGTCAACTATGACCCCATTTATGCTCCATCCCTTGACAACATAACCTTTGTAAACTTGAAACCCTAGTTACACTTCAACCCCAAACCGTATAAACACCGCCAACTGGGACCTTGAGTTACAACGTGATCCGGCTTCCCGGTTGATGGCTCCATACTCACATGGCAGATGAAATTTGTAGGTCACCCATCTTCACAACACCACCATAAATTCAAACATTCCTTAAAACAATAACCATGTCTATCTCAAACACAAACAAAAATAAATCTACAACTTTTAATTTCCAACCGCAAGAAATAAAAAAGAAAAAAAAAAGAATTTTTTTTTACCAAAGTGAAAACGCATCTTACAGAGCACGTTTTCCTTTCTCTCTCCGAAGACAACATAGATCAATAAATTTTTAGAAAATCAGCCTAGTTTCTCAAATGTTTTTTTTTGTAGCATATATACACAAATTTCCCCTAAACAAAGAAAACAAGTTCAAATAATGTTAGAGAGAGCTTTAAGAATAAGAATATCCAAGTGTCAAAAGTCTCTCAACGGTTGTGAAAAGCTCATGTTTGTAGTGTTTCAAGAATAAAAGTTACAAACTAGTAATTAATGAGAGTAACAATAAATATTTTTAAGTTACAAAGGCATTAATGGTTTTTTTAATTAGGAAATAATTTTGTGGGTGATACTGAATAAATAAATAAGAATTCACTATGTTTCTAAAAAAAAAAGGGAGAAACACTCAATATTATAGGAAAATGTTAAGAGGAAAACATCTTAACTACCTCCATAACTGATCCACCAGGTCAAGCTCTCTGGAACATTCCAAGAGTAAAGATAACCCAAGAACCTTGCGATATTCTGGGTTACTTTCACTTCTACTTTGATGAAATGGTACACATGAAAAATCTTTCGCAACATCTCTTGAAATGTAAGACAATGATTGTTCTTTGATGAGAATTGTTCCTAAATAATGGTTACTTTGACTTGTTGCAAAATGAGTTTTTATCAACATAGTTCTTCTCAATGTAGAGGTTGTTTCTAAACATAGTTATTTCGAACTTTAGCTATTCTCAACAGGAATTGTTCTCAAATAACAACTACACTGGATAACAGTTGTCCCAACTAAAACTTTGTTCTAAACATAGATATTTTAGACATAACTATTCTCGAACAACTGTTGTTTTGAACAACAACTATTCTAAACAATAGTTGTTGCTCCGGAAGGTGAAATGGAAATGCTACTCGTTCCATACTTGATAGCACAATTTCTTGAAATATAATATGATTTATCTCAAGGAATCAAGAGATAAAATGTTAGTGGTCAAAATTGAGTATCTACAAGTTTCTATGAGAGCTAAGATGTAATTTCATCATTGTATTAACTTAAATATTTATAATTTTTAAAGGGTTAATTAAAATTTTATCATTTTTAATGAGTCAATTATTATTTCAAAAGACTTTTAAACTTTTTAAGAAGAATAAATTTACTTAATTTTGAAATTGAAATTAACTAATTTTTTTATTAAGAAACTACTGCCAACTCAATTAGTAATAAGATGTGATGTTTAAACCTAAGAAACATGAAACTAAAGAAGTAAAAGCAGGAAAGTCTTGTGTGGAGGAATGAATAGTTGTGATCTAAGAATTAGTTCAGACCCCATGAAAAGAAATCACTTCAAAACCTAATAAGTCTAATCAACACAGAAAAAATAATAACTACAAAATATTCTAGTGGCGGCTCACCAAAATAAATGTAAATCACTTTCAAAACCCTTATTAATTAGTTAGGTCAAAACCCAGAAGGAGGCTATATTTTTCAAAAAGAATAATTCTGACAAATCATATAGGAAAAAAAGACAGCCTAAGACTTGAAAGAAATGGTTTTCACTAAAAAATGGTTTAAAGGAAGATAGCTAAAGGGCCTGAAAGCTTTCGATTACAGAGGCTAAGGGCTAGACTTAATGCTATGATAAGCTAACAGCCCCCTTCACTTCAGATGTCTTTCACGCAATTTCTTGACTGCCATATTCTTAAACTTGCTGCATGCTTAACTCACCTACACAAGTAGAAACCCACTATTTATTTATTGCTCCATATTTTCTTAACTTCTGCATTTCTGATAAATATTTCTATTTTTATAAATTTTAAATTTTAAATTTAATTCATTTATTTTTATTTTTTAAATTTTAAAATTTAGTTACAATTGTTAATTATAATATATGAAAAATAGAGGAAGTAAATTATAAAAATAAAAATATAATGATTAAATTCTAAATTTATAAAAAAGTATAGAGACTTATGATATATATTTTAACCTATATAATATGATATATTAAGTTTATATTAAGTTTATATAATATATGGCATATTACAGTGCATAAATTGAAATTTACTTGGATTCTAGTGGAGTAGGTCAAATAAGAAAGGAATAAAGGAAGATTTAATATTTGAAGTTAGTCAAAATTTTAATTTAGGGAGTGTGATAAACTATTAAAAATGAAAATTTTTAACCTTTAAATTTTGAATGTGTTTTGATAATCATTTTAAAATTTTTAATTAATATAAAATTGTTCATTAAAAAGTGTTGAATAAGATAAGTAAGTAGATAGCTGTTTATCATTTAATGAAGAAAAAACTTATTTTATTTTATTTTATTAAAAATTTAAATAAACTATTGTCTTCTTAAAAAAATTGAAATATTCAACTTATTATATTTATCTTTTATCCAAAATAATATAAAATATTAGATTAATAAGATTAAAATTTTAAAATAAATAATCTTTTAAAAATAAGTATTTACTTTTATCAAACGATAAAATTATATACTCATTTACCAAACAATTTTTAAATATAAATTCAGCACTTATAAAATTTAGTATTAAAAATTCAATACTTAATTTTTTAATTTATCAAACACACCCTTAGTCTCTAAATTTTTTTTCCATATTAGTCTTAGAACTTGGTTATTTTTCCTGATTTGGTTCCTAAATTTGGATTTCATTCAGAAGTGATGATGTGAAACTATAAGATTGTGCCACATTATCACTTGGAGTTATTTTTAATAATTATCTAAAAATTAAAAAAAATTAAAACTATAAATATGAAGTGGCACAATTTTAACGTGCCACATAATCATACTTTAATAAAATCCAAGATCAAGGATCATATTGAGAAAAATGATCAAATTTTGGGAATATTATGCATAAAAAATTTTAGGAATCAAAATGAGAAAAGTTACTAAATTCATGGACTAAATGTTACATTATCAGAATAAAAAGAAATTAATTACATTTACAAGGAATCAAAATCTTGACTCTTACCAACTAATGTCGGCCAGGTCAAGTTATATAAAATTTGGATTAAAATGTGTTGGATAAAGAAAAACAATATTAAGCGAATTTTACCCAAATTTAAAAGAATGATATAATTAAGTGGTATGAGTGGCTCACACTTCACATGTATGGTGAGGGTAGTCGAGCTGGGGATGCAATGGGAAGCTTAGCATTGTCTCAGAACATGGGTGTCCATTCCTTCAACAGTCCCCCAGGCCAGATACTACAGATTCTGCATAAACATAGCACGGCCTTCACTGTACCTAGAAGGGTGTTAGTGTAGGCTGTCTTTCTTATTTATCTTCTTTATTAAGAAAAGGATGATGGAAAAAAGTTAAGAAGAAGCTTTTACTACACATCTCATCTTTTTATGAGAGTTTAAAATCTTCTTTTTTTTTTTCTTCCGAGAGTAAGATGAAAGCAACACGATTTGAATTCGAGTTAAATGAGTGTTGATAAAAATTTTAATCACCATTACATATAAATTAAGGCTGAAATAGCATTTAAATAATATTTTTTAAAATGATATTTAAACTATTATAATTAAAATTTAAGAAATTAAATTTATCAATTGATGAATATTATATATGCTCATCAATTTTTTATATAAAAATAGCTTAAATGTTAAAAAAGTCATAAAAATATTCACTTTGTTATTCTCATTTTTACTTGTAAATATTTGTGGGTTGAATTCTTATTTATTCTTTCAAGTGTTAAGTTATATTTGAGAGAGTTGTTTATTTGTATATCTACCTTCTAGAGGTATTTATTCATTCATACTTTTATTTCTTTATTTGTGAGGGTTTACTTACGGTTTTAGATAATAAAAAAAAACTTAAAAGAGAAAGTGATTTTATCTTACTTAATAAATAAATGGTGAATTGTAAAGGTTTACTTGAGATTAATTTCATTTACCCAATATGATCCTATTTTATCTCATGGTAACTATTACATCTTTCTTCATGAAAAAAGTCAATTACTAACAAATAGTTATTAAATCTTTTGTCTTAGACAAATGACCCGTGGCCGTATTATTTTTTCATCTGGCATGTAATGTTAATGAGAGGATACCATTAACCCTTTATTGAAGTATAAGTTTCAATATTGTAAATGAGGTTATGTCATGCAGAAGTCGTATATCCAACGTACCAACTTCCAGTTATTTAGTTATTTAAACTCAGACTCTTAATACATCCAAAGTATACAAGTCACTCACTCAGGATTGAGGTAAGTAACATTATGAATGTCATAAGTAAATTAATTAATAAACAAATCTAGAATTAATTCAACTTGGGGTCCTATTCAATGTATTGCCAATCCAAACAATCATATCTACGTCTCTATCTTTTGGGAGTCGACCACTCCGATACCCAAGATAAGATATCTTCTCAATTTGATTTGATAGGCGACATAATAATCCTTTAATCAATTTGCTTAATTTTGATTCATCAAACTATTAACCTTTTAGATTACCTACTAATATATGTTGTCTTCTTACATTATAATCAACCATGCAATACAACTAATTATTAGTTGCATAGGAACAAAAAGATATCCTTGTAGCATTGAAACTTTAAACATAAAGCAATTATGAATTTCAGGTTCAACCTTTGTATATATATATTTTTCAAGAGATCATTTCCAATAATATTTCTCTCATTAATTTGTTCTCATTTTTCCTTCTTTTCAAATCAATACACAATTCCCACCTATTCGATGCCACTAATAAATTGCTAAACTTCCATTTGAGTCACATATCGATTTGTTCTCGTCATTTCTGTAGTTAGTGGGTCAACTTATCAAGGTCATTCAATTCTCTTCTAAGTTCATTCGTACTCGTTCGAAGTTACTTTGTATCCCTGCGTCATATTCCTTCTAGCAAATAATCAACTCAATCTTCAGTTCTTTTCACTTTTTAAAACTCTTCAAAATCTCATAGTCTGAACCTAATTATCTGAGTCAGACTCACATTTATGCAAATTTAAATGTATGTACCACCTTTCCAAGGTCATGGGGAATAATACCATATATTAGATTAAGTGCGACATAGAATCTATAGAATTCCCATCATTAGATCACTTGTTCTTACCACAACTTATTCACATTCTTTGGTTCTTAATAATTGTCCATTTCTAAACTGTATTTCCTTTTTCCCTATTTGGATTGAAACTGTTCTCAAAATTTGTCACAATCACTAACTTGGTCGCCTACACATTTTTTTACCATTGTCCCGACGATCTCCACAATCAATTTGCAACCAATATAACAACCAATATAACAAAGAACCCGTAGCTAACAAGTGGACCGAGACTCAATATAACCCCTTTATAATTATCTAACCTTCCCTACAATTTCAAACCACAACCAATTTGCAACCAATATAACAACCTATACATCTCCACAATCAAATATGCCTAATTCTGCCTACAACATTAATTTAACAATTTATCTACTTGATCATTCATAAATAATTTTTAATTGAACTAATAATTTCATTTATTTCCATTTTAGTTTCATGCCACATTTACCAAATATGCCATATTATTTCATTTCATACTTATAATCTATATTAGACATCATTTTACAACCAAAATTACAAGACTTAAGTACATAATTTATATAATACCTAAGTACATGCCACTTTTACCCAAAGAAAGGTTACATCACCAAATTGTCTTTGAAGTCGGGATTGATCTGGATACTGAATCGGGACCTTTGATTTCTATTGACTTGCGCATAGAAACAACCGTACGCTGAGTATTTCATACTCAATGGTATTACCATAATTCAAACTACATAACTTTAATGAATTATAAATATTAATCATATAACATTAAACATGTAAAATTTATAACTTATAAGAACTAATTTACATTCAGTTTCATATTTCATATAATAATTCATCAACAATGTCATATATTAATAACTTGAATTTGATCAATTCATGAACCTTAGGTTCATGCTTTCAAATCTCACAATTCGACTAACAATTTCTTTCTTATACTTTCAGTAGTACGATCAATCAAATTTATTCAATTCTCACATTTCGATTATTCACCCTATTAACAAACCTAAACCTTGGCAGATACACAGATTCCAACGAAACACACCAATACGGCACATTGTGCCTAAAACAGTACTCAGTATATGATCAACATATCAGAAGCAGTGTACAACACATAAAGTACCTGAAACGACACACGTGGTGTCTAATACGACACATATAGTGCCTGATCGGCAAAGCCGATAAATTCCCGTACTCTTCCAATCCTATGGCATGCCAACTATATCCGACTACGCCCGATTAGTTAATAGGGTATTCAAATCACTTTCTCAATTTCAATTTCACTTTCAATGTACAATTCAATTTGATACACTTTTCCACTTTCCAACAATATACTATCAAATATTCATACATAATCATACTTCATCTCAATTTCATTCATTTCAATATTGATACCTACCTTAAAATTTTACTTACCATACACATAAATTTAAATATAACATTTAATAAATAGTAGTTTGAATTATAGTAATACAAACCATGAATTTCTTGTTTTAGTCCTCGATAGCTTTCTCCTTTCCTTTCGATGTCGATGCCTCGGGTTCTTTGTTAGCTACGAAAATAATAATAATAATTTTTCATTATTAATATAGCACTAATTTACAATAATTAATTGAATTTCTTTTCAATTTATACCCTAATTCCAATTTAATCCTAATTAACTCATTTACTTTTCTAACTTAATATCTTGTCATATTCAACTTAACTATTCAATGTTCATATTAAAACCCTAATTTTAAATTTCTTTCAATTTAATCCCTCTAACACAAAACTTATAGCTTCTTTTACAATTTAATCCCTTAATCAATTTTAACTATAAATTCTATCAATTAAACCCCTAATTCATCATTTTGTTCAACATGAACTATGTTCAAAAACCTAAAAACTTCCAAAACCTCAACTTAATTTCAACAAAACTTTATTCTCAAACTCCTAAAACACCAAAATTAAGTAAAAAGAACTTAATTGACTTACCAATTTAAATTCCAAGCTTTAAAACCTTAATTTCCCCATTTTTCTTTTCTTTCCCTATTCGAATGCTTCTCTGTTTCTTTTCTCCTTCATTTCTTTCTTTTATTCTTTTAGTTTCTTTATTTCTTTTATGTTTATTTACTTTATTATTTTAATGATAGTTATAATAATAATAATTTTTATAATAAATATCTATTTAATTACAAATATTTATATTACATTTGTACACATATATTTTACACTTGTCTATTATCATCAACATCCAATTGTCCTTATTTTATTTGTTTTTATTAATTTAATATTTTAATATAATAAAAATCTATTTACTTAAATAAAAAGTAATTAAATAAATATATTACAATTGTACAAATATAATTATTACACATGTATATTTTTATTACCATACATTTGTCTTTGTTTTAATTTACTTCATAATATAATAATATAATATCAATTAAATAATAATAACTTAATTAATGTGTGAAATCTAAGAAAAATCTTAGATTTTTCAATTCATTTGCCGCCAATAATATCAATTAGGACAAATGGCATAATTTCCATTTTGGTCCTTTATATTTTCTTTTAATCTCTAATTCAACTTTTTCCTTTTATTCAATTCAGTCCTTTTTCCTAATTACCCTTAATTAAGCTAAGTCCACTTAATTAAAACCTAGTTAAGCTCACTACTAGACTCATAAATATTTCTAATAATTATTCACGAAATCATTTCATTAAGACAGAGGCCCGATATTGCACTTTTCCGATGCCCGTGAATTTTAGGTCATTACATTTCTCCTCCTCTTAATAAATTTCGTCTTCGAAATTTACCTGAGAAAAGATGAGGATATTGCGCTCTTATAGTTTCTTCCGGTTCCCAAGTTGCTTCTTCCACATTATGATTTCTCCATAATACTTTTACTGGAGGAACTCGTTTGTTTCTCAACTCTTTCACTTCTTGAGCTAATATCTGAACCAACTCTTCTTCATAAGATAAATCTAATCGAATTTCAATATCTTCAGTGGGAATGATATGCGAAGGATCCGGCCTATATCTTCGAAGCATAGAAACATAGAAAACATCATGAATCTTCTGTAACTCTAGAGGTAAAGCTAGTCGATAAGCCACCCGTCCAATTCTTTCCACTATTTCATATGACCCAATAAAACGAGGACTCAATTTACCTTTCCGGCCAAATCTTAGGACTTTCTTCCAAGGTGACACCTTCAGAAATACTTTATCACCAACAGAATATTCTATATCTCGTCGTTTCAAATCCGCATAAGATTTCTTTCTATCGAAGGCTGCCTTCAATCTGTCTTTAATCTTCTTAATTGTTTCATCTGTTTCTTTAATTATTTCAGGCCCAATTACTTTTCTTTCATTCAATTCTGCCCAACATACAGGCGATCGACACCTTCGACCATATAAAGCTTCATAAGGAGCCATCTGAATACTAGATTGGAAACTATTATTATAAACAAACTCGGCCAATGGTAAATAATGTTCCCAACCTGATTCAAAATCAATGATGCAAGCTCGAAGCATATCTTCTAATATCTGAATTACCCGCTCAGACTGTCCGTTGGTTTGCGGATGAAATGCAGTGATAAAATTAAGCTGCGTACCCAACAACTCATGTAACTGCTTCCAAAATCTCGATGTAAACTGAGGATCCCGATTTAAAATTATCGATACCGGAATACCATGTAATCTAACAATTTCCCATATATAAACCTCGGCAAGCTTCCGTAGTGACCAGTCGGTTCTAACTGCTATAAAATGAGCTGACTTTGTGAGTTGATCGACAATTACCCAGTTGGCATTCTTTTTACTCACTGACAATGGCAATCCCGTAACAAAATCCATAGTAATGCAATCCCATTTCCACTCGGGAATAGTAATAGGCTATAACAAACCTGTTAGTACCTGATGTTCTGTTTTTACCCGCTGACAAGTCAGACATTTACCAACATACTCAACTATATCTTTCTTCATCCTTAGCCATCAATATAACTCTCGTAGATCATGATACATCTTTATTCCACCAGGATGCAAAGCAAAGGCACTATCATGTGCTTCTCGGAAAATCAACTCTGTAAGTTTAGAAACAACTGGAATACAAATCCAATTTTGGAACCTCAAGTAATTATGTTCATCAATACTAAAATTTTCTACCATACCATTCCTTACCATCTCTCTTTTCTTCATCTGCTTTTCATCTTCTAGCTGTGCTGCTCTGATTTGATCAAACATTATCGGCTTAACTCTTAACTCAGCTAACAAACTTTCATCATCATTAATACTAAGCCGAGTGAACATTGCCCGTAATTCAACCGCTGCTTTTCTACTCAATGCATCTGTTACCACATTTGCCTTTCCTGGATGATAATCTATAACACAATCATAATCTTTCAGAAGTTCTATCCATCGTTTCTGTCTCAGATTCAACTCCTTTTGTGACAGAAGATATTTGAGACTTTTACTATCAATGTAAATATAACATTTCTCACCATACAAGTAATGCCTCCAAATCTTTAATGCAAAGATTACATCAACTAACTCCAAATCGTGTGTCAGATAGTTGCGTTCATATGGCTTCAACTGTCGAGATGCATAAGCTATTACTTTTCCATCTTGCATCAATACACAACCCAAACCATTCAGAGAAGCATCACTGTACACAACAAAATCCTTCCCCGACTTTGGTAATGTTAAAATAGGTGTCTCGGTCAACATCTGCTTCAATGTCTCAAAACTCCTCTGGCACTGATCATCCTAGATAAAAGGAACATTCTTTTGTACACGCATTGCCATTTCCATAACTACGTGGTAACGACAAAAATCATTCTCAGAGGTTTAGTTCGTCACAAAACACACTCTTATAACTTCCTTTGCTCATAAGGCAATTCATGCAAAATTTGACACCATATAGTTGAGAATTTGGTAACATCATCCCTTCCTGAGATTACATTATCTTTAAGGATCTATATTATCATCTTTATGAAAAGCACTAAGAAATGATATTCATAAAGCCTATCATCAATCATATATTGTCCTCGAGGGACCAATCATCGTAATTTTTATCCTAGCATTTCAATCTATATGAACAATTACAAACAGACTCGGCATCCAAATCTTAACTCAAACTCGACACTTTTATGGCATGTACCTCTGAACTCGATACGAGGTTTGGTTTAGTCCAAGAATCGACTAAACTCTAGAAATAATACCACTAAATGTAACAACCCACACCTAACCATCGTTAGATCCGAGTGCGGGATGTCACAACACATTACCGGAGCAACTCAAACATTGCTCATCAACAATTAAATTAAGAAAGGAACTTCTAAACAATTTTTAAAAAGTTTAGAAAATAATTTATAAATTGTTTATAGATCTTTAAATTCAATTTAAATACTTTTGTTCCATATCACATTTAATTAACAATAATCTATACTAAACAATATTTGTACTTGGCTTTGTATTTACTCAATCACCAACACGACCCGGATTCTAACCTCAAAATAGTGTGTTGCACCATATAAATATGAGTTGAACTTAAACTCCAATACTAACGAATTGAGTCCAATTTGTCACATTTAATATCCTAAATATACATAATTAATAAGTTTAGACAGCCATAGCTTTCCTTCGGTTAAGGGTCCCCAAGGATACCTAACCAACAAACCATAAGATCTTAAGTGATAAACCGATGAAAAGTGAAGTTTCATACACCCCTCCAACAATTATGTAACTCCCATCTCTCTTCCTCACGGTTCATAATTTGATCATGTCATTGATGCATCGATTTGTTGTCTTCAATTTTGAGAAAACAAGACAAAAACCAATGGAATCCCTACATACATACATATACATGCATACATATATATAAAAATATATATAAATATATTTGGGTACTTCTTGTTTGACTTGATATTGCAAATCTTGTTTGGTTTCTGTACCTGTTACATGTACGACCAAGTTTCTCATTGGGAGCTTTCTTATTACTATTATTGGCCAAAAAGATGAAGTAATTTCATACTCGAAACTAATTAACCACTCATTATTATGACAATCCCTATGTTTCTATTATCTTTTTTCTGTATTGTTGTTATCAAAACATAGTTTTTAATGAGAATCGATTTGGTCTGATTGATTGTTTCTGTTGTTCTGTCCGATTGATTGTTTAAGAGCTTTGGCTTTAGCTTTGTTTTCGAGTCAAGTAGGGTAAAAGTATCATAGAGGCTCTCTGTATTAAAATTTAGATTACATTTTGTTCCATCTACTAAAAAATGAACAAATTAATCATTGTACGTTAGATTAAAGAGCAAATAGGTCTTTTTATACAAAACCATCATGTGTTACTTTCTAGTTATTTCGTTAGTCATGCCCATTTTTAACAGTAGAAATTACAGAAATTTTCAGCAAAAAGGATCAATTTGCACTTTGATTTAACGTACATGAACTAATTTATTTATTTTTAATAGAGAGGACAAAATATGCAATCTAACTCTTACTATAGGAACTCCATGATGATTTTACAAAATTGACAAATGAAAAACGTAATTTTAATGCCAGAAGGCAAAAATAAACAAATGATACACTCTGGACAAAAATCAAACAAATTATTATAATATTGAAATATTACACTTTGGATAGGTGAATATGAACCACAATAGATGAGTGTTAGCTGGAGAAAAATAGCAAACAAATTATTACAAGATTGACGGTATAATTGATAATCGAAAAAAAGCAAAATGTGGGAGTAATGATAGTGATAGAACAGTGGAGATTTCTGGTATTTGAATGGAAGCTAATATCCAGCAGTAAAACCCCAAAGAAGCACAGGGTCTAGTGGCTGTCATTGCTAAAAGTTATAAAAGAGTTTGGTCAGGTTTTGTCGAGGGCTCCGTTATCCCATTGAAATTAGCTTTTGTAAGAAAATCTTTTTCATTAAAGGATAAAACACGATATTCTTTTAATTAAATGTCTTCTCTTCTAATCAAGATAAGATATTTCGGGAGAAGCAAAATAAAAAAAGAACTGTCCTTTTAAGTAAAGATTGATTTCCTCTCAAGAAAGCTTTTCTCATTAAGGCCAAAGCAAAGATGAATATATATATATATATTGATGAATTATAAGAGGAAGGTAAAGTCCTAATAGTAACTTGACTAGCGCGATTCGAATTTAGGTCACAATTAGAGCGATGAACATCTTGATTATCAGGCTAACACACAAGGTTCAAATAAATATTTTTTTTATTTGTTTATAAATGAAAGTGCATTTCATTACATGGTTATTATAAATGTTATTAGAATAAGAACATAGACAAAATTAAGGTTAATGCAATGTTTGGTAATTGAGTTTATTTTCAAAGTTCAATTTGGTATTTGAGTTTGATTTTAATGTTTAATTTGGTATCCAGATCAAAACAACATCATGTGGCTCAATAAACGTTTGACATGTATGCTCTAGTAAAAAAATATAGGTACATAATTAGAACAAAGGAAAAACTTTAGTACAAAATTGAACATTGGAACAAAACTCATGTATCAAATTAAGACAAAAAAATCAAATATCGAATTGAATTTTTTTTTTTGGTACCAAAGTGTACATTGAAGTCAAACTCAAGTACCAAATTAAACATTAAAGCCAAACATAAGTATTAAATTAGTAATTAGCTTTCATCAAATTCACTTAAAATCCAAATTAAACACTAAAAAATTAATGTTCTTACTCGTAAATATCAAAATGTATAATTTTTACCAAATAAATAAACTACATTGGACCAAAAAAAAATACATATAGCACATTGAAAAAAAAAAGCTTGGACTCTTGTATATATATATTGGTGAAAAAATAAAGAAAATGATTACACACTCCTAATCCAATCTAAAGGAATATCTTCAATTAAATGAAGACCCTCATTCCAAAATTCATTTCACGAGGAATATACTCGAGCTTCCATTGACCAATGTCTAACAAGTTTTGTTGAATGCGCCGGATAAATGCTGAAGAAGATGTTTTGGAGAAGGATTCTTGAATAGCATGAAGAGTTTCCTGACTATCTATTCTGATCAACACTTCATCATACTTTCGACTTTTTATAATGTACTCGTATATTTTTCTAGTTACAGAAACTGTAAAAAAACAAACTCTACAAGTTGACAGTTAGTTGTTAGTATTCTTGTAACAAAGAACGGTGCAATAAGTGTTGACACTAACCATAAAAATGATTCTATTCATGGAAGGGGAAACAAAATGGGAATGCAAATATAAATTTGTTTGAAAAGATTATAAATCTGTAAGTGGGAAAACTAAATGGAGAAACCCAGTAGGGAGGTAATGGAAAAGAGCATAGAGATGGAGATAGTTAAGATCATTAAAGGATATGACAATGATTGAGGCAATGTTTCACTAAAGTCTAACAGACACACTCAATTGTCATAAAACGACATTCACTTTTGTCGCTATAAATGGTGAGTGCCACTCCTCTTCCTTTTACATGTAATTTTCAGCTTCAATTATTGATGGTCAATTATTAACCCAATTTCACCCTGCTTTAATTACTTGCTTAATTCACTTTCGGGTTGATAGTTCAATCGGTACTATGAAACTTAAAAGAGGATTGAATCGAACTAAAATTTAAAATTTCAATTGAATTGGATAAAATATTATTTGAATCCAATTTAATTTTGTTGTTATAATTTATAAAATGAAGGTTTATTTTTATATTGTTATTTATTAATAATTTTTTTTATTTTTGTAATGATTGAATACATTCAATCAATTGAATTAAAGCGTACAACATTGCTTGCTTTATATACGAGAAGAAATGTTTTATATACGTTGTCAAAGAGATTTACGTGAAACATAAGCGAAAAGGACACTTCATATCTAAATTTATACTCATGATTAAAATGATATTAATTTATTAATGAAAATTTTTATTTACACTTTTTTTTTAAAATATTAGCATTAATATATTATTCTTTTTAACGTTGTATTACTTTTTCTAAAAAGAAAATATTAGAGTTAGTAATAATATTTGTAATTTGTTTGGATTTTAATTAAGTTAGAGATAATTACGAATAAAATGATAGAGATTTTTATCAATAAATATTAAATGTAATGATAATATATGTTGCATTCTTAAGGAGAGAACCAAATTTCAAACATTAAAAACAACATTATTAAGAAAAATAATGACTAACTTGAATATAGACTGAAAAACAGACAATTTTTTTTTTTAAATATTTGAGTTTAACTTTAGTTTATTTTTCACTTGTTATCCAAACAAGTGAATATTATACCGAATTTCATTCAAAGACCAATATCTATATCTATTAAGTATCTCAATTTATTAAAGTATTCGAATTTGTGTAACGGATTTACTATCTAAAATGAATTTAGATGATAAATACCCAAAAAGTTCATATATATATAATTTAATAAATTATAATATTTATATGATCAAATTTTACTATTTATAAATTATTGATTTAATCCTCGTACTTTAATTTAATCAATTTTATTTTTTTTACTCTGATCTAATCTGTAATAGTTAATTTCATTAAATCAAAATTTTCTATATGTTCCAATTTAATCATTGTTTACTCCCTATATTTTTCAAAATTTAAGACTCCAATCATAGATAAAATGATAGCCATTAAATCCATTAACTAAATTGGCATTTTTTTATGTGTATTTTGTGAAATAATAAGTTGACATAACATTGCACGTGCAATAATATGTTTATCAAATGAAATTCTAGAAATAGCAAAATTTAAGTCAAGGAATTTAAAGATTACCACTTGATAAAGACTAAAATTCCAAAATTCATAAAGGACAAAAACTAAATCTATTTTCACGTATCGTACAAGGACTAATAGCAAAATTTGACACAAATAAATTGAAATAATTAAAATATATTTTTGGGTCAGGTAAGACTTGGAAATCATTGACAAAGCCTAGTTTGAAATGATCCAGGTTTGGTGACTAGGGAGGCTACTTGGTCCAGTTATAGGTCTAACCCAAACCCAATATCTCACCGAACAGGCCCCGTTATTTGATAGACATCTGCTCATTATCTCAATGGCAGTTTGCAACCAAATCCAAAGAATTGACTATCTACAACAAATGTAGTAATTAGTTAATTACTGATGCTTAGAACTTGCCACTCGGAAACAGAACCCGAAAGGATCCGGCCCGAAAGAACCTGAATACAAAATAAATCAAATCCAGAAAAATAAAGAACCCTGAAACAGCCTAAATTCAACTTGAACCCAAACCAGAATAATTATCACCTCTAGTTGAAACTTGCTGCTGCTGATTCACAGTTTCCACAAAATGCAAGCTATCTAAAGTCTATACCATTTTTCATGCGTTGCTTTCAGATGTAGACATTTGAAAGAACCTGTTTTGATCAGTGATCACCTAATATTAGTGCAATTTCCAATTGAACTAAGCAAAATAGTCGTTAAACCGTAAAAGTTTCCTGGCATGCATCTCTGGAGGTTATTGGAGCCTAAGAAAATAGTAAGTAGACAAAGAATGAACCTAAGACAAAGGCAGGTTTGCAACAGATAAAAGAATGAGCCAAAAGCTAGAAGGGAGACTGGAGATAACTGCAATCATATTAGGCTGAACATGAACCTTCTACATGAAAAATTGGAGAAAGGGAAAAATTAAGAGGGACTTCCAGAGAAGCCAACAGATTAGAGAAAACAATAAAAGTGTCTATAATGAATCTCAAAAGCCAGCCATTGCAAAGGGTAGGGAAATGGTGCAAACAAGGATATGTTCACTTGGAGAGGAGCCATGAAAGAGAAATAGCCATGCATCTACCTCTAAGGTGCAGTATTAGAAAAAACATTAATGACATATGTCACTAGTAATTGTAAATTTAGTGTTTAAAAGAGGCCAGATATCAGAGAAAGTAATGGTACTGGATATTTTTTTGTTGTTCTTTTATTTACTTCTATGCAGCTTGTTCAAAGTCTAATCTATTTCAAGTTTCAACAAAGGTTGCCATCCAATCAGAGTCGTTAGATTCAGTTAACAATCTATGTCACAATAATGTATGGAACTGAGACAGATGAAAATAGAGAATTAGTATCCAAAAATGGATCTACAAATTATACTTCCTAAAGATATCTGCCATTTCATCTCTTTGCTAGGCTCCATATATAGTAGTATAAGTCACTAAATCTCCTGGTTCTCACCCAAAATGGTTCGTTGTCTTCATCGACATCCACAATCAACAGGTACCAACATCCTCTATGCACATTCCTCATCCCTTAATATAACTTCAATTAGCATTTCTGTTGCGGATCGGCTCTATGGATATTTACAAATTACAAGAGAAAATTCCCTTAATTTTGGTTACAAATCCATTCCAAGACTCAAAATCTCACCAATTTTTGGCTCTAAACACTATTCCTATGCATAAGGGATCGAATATTGCAAGTATATACAGTTTAATTTTTAAAAAATACAAATATTTAGGGCAAACCATAGTCAAATTATCCTTAGTATATGCTAAACCAAAAATTCTTATTACCCAAAAGCACCTATTATCATGAGTACAAAATTTGCCCCTTATTTCTCCATATTATAATTAGAATAAGGGGAAAAGTTCCAGTATTAATGTAATGAAATGGATAACATTATCATCACCATTTGCTACAGAATTTACTTTTTTTTTATATCAAAATAAAAAAACCTGAGATTATTCGATGGGTTTAGTAGCAGCATCGGCGGAGCTTAAAATTTTCGGTTGCTGATGAATTCGTTGTTGTTGTTGAGCCTGTTTTTGCTCTATCTCTCGCCATTTGTTAATTCCAATGGTAAAAAGAACTGTTGCAAAAGCAAATAAATTAAATAGTAAATTTAGGTAAAAATTTAAAAAAAAGATTCAATGAAGTTATTTACATCCGGCGCCGACGAAAATGAGGAGGCGCAGGACCTTAGGTCCGGGCGGACCCGCCGCTTCTTCTCCCGTCATTTCACTCTCTTTCCTTTGCCGAGGCGCTGAGATTTCAGCTGCTTTGGTAACTGATTCAGTGGTCACTGGTCAGCTTAGCGGAGAACTTCGATATCTGATTGAGAGAAAAAATTGATGGGTTTATGAGCAAATAGTGAAGAGAGGCAAGGGCATAGCGGGAATTACATATAATCGTTGCGATTGGTCAAATTCTATAGAAAGCCCTTGTACTATACGTCTTTAACAGATTTAATCCTTCTACTTTAAATTCATCATTCCTAAACTTTTTGAAATAATTTTTTATTAATTTTGTCAAATAATTTGATTTCATGCATTATTTTAAACTGGTATTTTTCTCACTTAGCTACTTAGTTTTTTTGTCAACAGTATTACTTAAACTATTAATTTGATCTTATTTTACCCCTAAATTTATATCAATCAATAAGAACATGACACATGGTATGTTCTTATAGGACATCATACACTTTTTTGGTACAATGAGACAAAATTGATAGTGTAAATACTTTTGACAAAAAAAACATTTAGGTACTTAAATGAAAAAAAGGACATAGTTTGGGGCCAATTTGTAGTTAAGCCTTTGCTAAAAATACAGTTTGAAGGCGTTATATACAAATTGACCCTTGAGGTATGAACCCCCCTCTCTCAGCCCCTTTTTCTATTTTTAATTTTTTTATTAAAACGGTATTTCTTAAGTAATTGAAGGAAGGGTAAAGCAAATTGAAATGGAGAGGAAGAAACCCACCGATTCCAACTCCAACTCTAAGTTGAACATAGCCATCATACACCCAGATCTTGGCATAGGTAATCCCTTTTTCTATTACTATTTCTTTTTTAATTTTCGGTTGTTTGTTTTAGTTTATTTATTGATTTTCGTGTTTATTAAAAAAAAATCTTTGAATCTAGATATCAAAAGAAAATATAATTTTTTAGTTTTGTTTTGGAGGATGATTAGGTTTTCAAGTACTAATTTTTGACTGGAAAAAGGCTTGATCTTTGTTATTTGAATTTGTGGATTGAGATTATTAGGTTACATAGCAAGTTCTATCTATTTATTTATTTACAAATTAAAAAATGGATTGTTTTTTTTGCTGTTTATCTGTTATTACCTAAAAGGTGGAGCTGAGAGATTGATTGTTGATGCGGCTGTTGAATTGGCATCCCATGGGCACAATGTTCATATTTTCACAGCTCATCATGATAAAAATCGATGCTTTGAGGAAACCCGTGCCGGTAAATTTCATTTTCCATATGTTATTTTCATTAATTTTAGCTACTTATTTGGTGAATTTAAGAATAATCAGATAGAAAAAGGACAAAAAGGACTTTTTGAAGTTAATGTGGAAATTTTGGTGCATATAGCTTAGTAAAACTAATGAAAGTGAGTATACTGCTCGATTATAGCAGAGCCGGAATGTTGAATTCTACTCGGTTTTTGTCTCATGTGATGATATGCTGCAAATTGGGAAAATGTTTGAAATTTGTTTGTTCTTAGTAATTCATTGATCTAACTGAAATCAATTTATACCGTGTCTCGGAAATCCAGGTATCTTTCCGGTTACTGTGTACGGAGACTTCCTGCCTCGACATATTTTCTATCGCCTTCATGCTGTAT
Source organism: Gossypium hirsutum (assembly GCF_007990345.1). Taxonomy (NCBI): domain Eukaryota; kingdom Viridiplantae; phylum Streptophyta; class Magnoliopsida; order Malvales; family Malvaceae; genus Gossypium; species Gossypium hirsutum. The sequence continues at coordinate 5,548,506 of NC_053437.1, read as the reverse complement.
GTGCATATCTTCGCTGCATTTTTGTTGCACTTTGTGTGCTGTTCATGTGGCCTTCGTTCGACGTCATACTAGCAGACCAGGTCTCTGTTGTCGTCCCATTGTTGAAGCTTAAACGATCAACCAAGGTATATAAAATCAACTTTAGTCGATTGTTTTCTAGAATATCTGTCGTGTTCTCTCTCACACGGTACTTGTTTTCTTTTCAGGTTGTATTCTATTGTCATTTTCCGGATCTTTTACTTGCTCAACATACAACTTTGTTGCGGAGGATATATCGAAAACCTATTGATATTATAGAAGAACTGACAACAGGTTGGTTCTGTATACTGGTTGTTTCTTTGTACGGATGAGGATATGGAATATAATGTTCATCGTGATTTGGTTTTTCTGCTATGTTTTGGAAATTGGAATTCAGGAATGGCAGATATGATACTTGTTAATAGCCGATTTACTGCATCTACCTTTGCAAAAACATTTAAGCATCTCCATGCACGAGGAATTAGGCCAGCCGTTCTTCACCCTGCAGTTAATGTGAACCAGTTCGACAAGCCCTGTTCTTTTAAGTAACCAACATGCTTGTACACCCATTGGTCTCCTTTTTTTTGGTCCCGGGAAATTGTTTAAACCGTTATCTAACGTTTCTTTGATTAGCTGAAGCTTCCTGCCATAAGTGCGTTTCTGAACGAAATATTTTTGTTCCTTTGATTAGGTTGAATTTTCTCTCCATCAATCGGTTTGAAAGGAAAAAGAACATAGAATTAGCGGTTTCTGCTTTTGCAATGCTTCGCACCCTTGATGGAAATGTTGATCGAGGTTCGAACTTTGCTGATGCAGACTTGACAATTGCCGGCAAGTTCCTTCCCGTTTTAACACAAATATTACCATTATTTTATGCCGACACTGATAAGATTTTTTATGAGGATGGAATTTCTTCATCGCGTTATTCTTTTAGGTGGATTTGATAAACGTCTACGGGAAAATGTTGAGTACTTGGATGAGCTCAAAAGCTTAGCGGAGAGGAATGGAGTGGCGGGTCAGGTTAATTTTGTTACATCGTGCTCAACAGCTGAAAGGAATTCTCTGCTCTCTGAATGCCTATGTGTCCTTTATACGCCAACAGTATGTTGCCTTCTACCATTTTCAAGAATCGTTAACATCGATTAAAGAATAATTTACGAAGATTTTCAATTCGATGCAGGATGAACACTTCGGCATCGTTCCGTTAGAGGCGATGGCAGCACACAAACCTGTCATAGCGTGCAACAGCGGTGGTCCAGTGGAAACAATTAAGAATGGGGAAACCGGATTTCTTTGTGATCCATCTCCGAAGGACTTTGCTTTGGCTATGGCTAAATTCATTCAAGACCCAGAGATGGCAAAGAGAATGGGAGAACAGGCTAGGCAGCATGTGAACGAATCATTCTCAACAACGACATTCGGCCAGCGTTTGAATCAGTTTCTTCTCGATGTTGCTAGAACTAAGTGGGACTAGAAGTCGGGAATCGACATTGACAATGATCTTTTGCAGCATACTTATGCAGACACACTTAAGATACTATATACAGACACACTTAAGATGCTCGTTATGTTACTCGGATTATTTATTTTTTTCCGAAGAGTATCACGAATTGAATCAAAATTAATGAAAAAAACTATGAGGATTTGTTGATCTAACTTTATAGTCCTTTTCTGGTTGGAATATACCATGATCCAATAGAGTTGTTTTGGAGGCCTTCTGAGACCATGTAACAGCTTCTGTTTATTACATCAACACCACTAGCTTTACCTCAATGTCTATAAAACAGCTTCTGTTTTGTACTAAAATTTTCACATTTTTTCTAACCAAACCAATTTTCAAATGTAAATAAAACTTGGGATTTAGAATATATACATATATATATATATAAGCTTTTATATTATGAGTCTGATTGCATTTTACTCTTTCTACTTAAATATTGGGAAAATTAATTCTTGTATATTAAATCAAAGAATGAATTGGTCTCCTTATTAAAAATTTTATCTATTTTAACTATTAAAATTTGGTCCATAAAAGTCAGAATGAGGCAAACTGGACGTCATGTATAACTATTTAGTTATTCAGTCAGCAATGCCAGTTTTTTAAACAGTAACAATGATGAAATTTTTAATAAAAATAAGGAGTTTACTATTTGATTTAATATAAAAAAGACTAATTTACATTTTTTTTTAAACAAAGGAAGCAAAATACAATCTTATCTCAATGTCTCCATGATATTTTTACCGCTTTAATGTCCTTTAATTAATATCTCCAACCTTATCTCTCAAACAGGGGTGTAGCTAGGGGACTAGCAAGGCCTCGGCCCCCTTAAAATGGAAACCATTTAATCCCTTAAAAAATTTTAAAATTTTAAATTAATAAAGGTAAAATTACACTTAACCCCCATAAAAATGATAAAATTTTAATTTACTTTTTAAAAAATTATAAAAATATAAATTATTCAAATGATAAAATTATATTTTTACTATCATAAAACTTACCATTTAATTTCAGTCTACCGTATCACTTACACAAATTCTTTCATTACAACTACAAGTCATATACATTCAACGACTTATTTTCCCCTTGAAAATTGGATCTTAGGTTTTGATAATGTGATTAAAAATCCTTAGCTGTCTTAGAATTTGGAACAGGTTTGAAGTTGACTTTGCAGAGACATCATATGCATAAACATCCTAATTCAATGTGTTAGTTCATATTCAACTGGATTTTAAAAGTTTACCCTAATAAAAGATTCTGTTGCCAACCATGAAAACCCAATTATTGTAGTCTTAAATCTCCTTGTAAAAAGGTTAAAATCTATCATAGGTCCCTTTACTCTTCATAATTTTAGTATTTAGTCCATATATTTTTATTTTTCAAAATTTAATCCATTTACTTTTCAATTTTCAAAAATCAGATCTAGTTGTTAACATTATTAATTTTTTTGTTTAATTTTTTAGTATGACATTATGAAATGAAAAGAATACTCACTTGGTAGCAATATAACTTAAAAAATGACGTTGTAATGAGTCTAAATTTAAGAAAATAATTTTAGCATTGTTAATAGTTGGACGTGTTTTTTGAAATTTGAAAAGTGAAGAAACTAAATTTCTAAAGTTAAAATACAATGTCAAAATTAACTAATAATTTAGCAATCAATTTTCATCAAATAAACCCTAAGACCAAAATTAAATCTTGTATTTGGCAAATTAAACGCAAAATTAGAAAAATTATAATTAACTCTAAATTTATTCTATTAACAAAATTACGAAAAATCCAACCCTAATAATATTAGCAAATAACTTTTATCAAATCAACCTTAAAACTTGAATTAAACACTAAAAAGTTAACATTGTTATCTTTGGACATCAAAATATATAACTTTTGTCAAATATAGGTACCAAATTGGTCCCCCAAAAAAACCACAAATACCACATTAAAAAAAAAGTATCAAACTCAGGTACCAGATGATATATATATTAAGCCTTCTTATTAATAATTTTCAAGTTTTGTACAATTATAAATACAAGTATGAGTAACCACCAAGTAAACCAAACTAAAGTCAACAAACTGTGACTAACTGAATTAAAACACCCATACATGATGAGACTCTAAACCTACGTATATAATTACACATGATAAGTCTTGAACTTGGATACACAGAATCCAAAACATCTGTCTTTATCAATTGAACCAAGGAGTTATTAGCTAAGTTAATTTTTTTAATTAACTTTTTCCGCTTAAAAGATATAGTATTATTTTTATGGCTTAATGATGAATTTAGCCACTAATGTTTACAAGTTTTGTCAAAATGGCCCTAATTGTATTTTTTAGTCTTTTTTTACCACCAGCCTTCGAGTTTTTTTTTTACAAACTATTTTTTAACAGATTTGATGAAAATATTGTTAAAAAAATCAACGGGTGGAAAATAATAAATTAAAAAAATCATACATAAAATTTTTTTAAAAAAAACTCTTAATTAAAGAAAATAAACGTAACTATCTAAAAGAGGTTTCAAAATGAATGCATACATTTGTTTACTGACAGGTTTCGAAAAGATAATTAATAAATCAAACCAAAAAAACAGAACGAGTGCATTCACTTTGAAACCTTAAATTAGATAATTACATTTCTTTTTTTTAACTTCATGAATTATTTATTTATTTTATTATTTTCCACGTGTAATTATTTTATTAGATTATCTAAATAATAAATTACATCTCATTAAAAATATTCCACATATGAAATTTCACATCATCCTGTTAACTTTTTTTAACAATAATTTCATCAAATCTGTTAAAAAATAATTTGAAAAAAATAAAGGTTGATGGTAAAAAAAAAGCTCAAAAATACAATAAATGCCATTTTGATAATATATGTAAACGTTAATAACTAAATTTGTCATTAAACTTATTTTTATTGATAATTTCTGTATATATAGAACCCAATAGTATTCCAACACGTAAATAACAATATTTAAAGTTAATTTGACATTGTTAATAAATGAATTCCATTTGAAGCCAAAATTTTCAAAGTTTGTCTTGAAAAAGGGTTTGAATAGTATTAAAGAGTGGGTCCAATACTCCAAATAATTGATGTACAAGCTTTTAATCAAAATTAAAATAATTTTCATGAGGTGAATGAGTTAATTAAAATGAGAAACTCAAATGAATTAATTATTCTATAACTTATTTTTAGAATAAAAAATTCAGATGTGGTCTAAGTTCGAATCGTACTAATTACATTAATTGTTTGAACTTTATCATGTTATTATATAAAAGAAAGTTATTATTTTTTATTGATTCCCACTACAGCCAACCGTATTATGCGCTGTAACCTTAAACATTTGTACACATCCGTCCTAGAATATGTTACGTGGCTGCATTACAATCTAAGGCCTATTTATTATTTAATTCTTTTTCATTTTTTCTTTTGGAATATCTCTGGCGGCTAATATGATATAAAACAGAATATACGCCCTAAATTTTAAATTTGTATAATTTCATTTATGGTGGAATCTTTATTATTTAATTTAATATTTGATTTATATATATATATATGCAAACGGCTATAGGGTTTTTCTGCATGGATGAGCAGTGATGTATGCCATAGGTACGCAAGAAAATCATAAATGATATTAATGCAAACGACCAACTGGTATGGCTTACAATGATTCCACCGCCTAACTCTTATTAATTACTTGTTTATCCCTTTGGATTATTGTAATTTCTAAATATTACAAATTTTAGTATATCCACTTAAATAGATAATGAATTATACTTATAAATATAGTTTCTCTAATTATATATTTTCTTTGGTATTTTAAAATAATTTTTAAGGTTTGGTTTTGAGAGTAAGAGTGTAATTGAGTTGAGTTGAATCTAATTAGTAGTAAGTTTGAGCTCGATCAGTATTTGACTTGAACCCAATCAAATATGAAATTTTAAGCTTAAATTCAGCTCATAATCAAGTTACGAGAGCTCAATTAAACTTATTCATTTATGTACTTAAACTCTTTTTATAATTATAATTTTGTAATATAAAAATTATTAAAAAAATAGCTAGCCGTTTGAACTAAGTGACTCAAATAATTTATAAGACGCACATGTATCTCGCCTTTATTTGGAAGTAATTATTCCCTTATTTTTTTTTTCTATAAAAAGGGACCAGTTGGAGCAGTTTTAAATGCAAATTATCGAAACTTGTAAAGCTCTGAAAGAAGTGTAGAAAATGGCCACAGTTCCAGCAGGAAGAGATAAGTACAGGTCATTCCTAGATGATGAAGCAGATAGTGTTCAATGGCGACACGGTGGCCCTCCTACATACGATGTGGTCAATCAGCTCTTCGAACAAGGCCGTACCAAGGTTTTATTATTTTCATCTCTTACATACTTCGATTTCTATTTCTTGATGCTTGAAAAAATGTTCAAGAATCCGAGAAAGAAAATACGCATCAATCATTGAATCAAATGTTCGTATGATAATTAAAAGAAAAACTTTGCAGGAATGGGAAGAAGGATCACTTGAAGAAACAGTGCAAAATGCTATAAAGACATGGGAGATGGAACTCTCCCACAAGGTTCGATTGCAAGACTTCAAGTCCATCAACCATGAAAAATTCAACCTCATCGTTAATGGTATCTAACATACATACACACTGCATAATATCTTTGATAATTACTGATATGATTAGTGATAGTGAAAGTGAACTAAAGCTTGGGAATCATTGGTGATTGAAGGAGAGAAGGATTAAAAGGAGAAGAAGCACTAAAGATGGGGAGTTACAATGCATTATTGAAGAATTCACTTCCAAAAGAGTTTCAATATTACAAAGCAGATGAAGAGAGCTTTGAATCGTCACATGAAGCATTTCGTTCAGCTTTTCCACGTGGATTTGCATGGGAAGTCATCCATGTTTATTCTGGACCTCCTTTGATTGCTTTCAAGTTCAGGCATTGGGGTATTTTTGAGGGTCCGTTTAAAGGACATGCCCCTACTGGTGAAAAGGTTGAATTTTATGGGATAGCAACTGTTAAGGTATGTTTCAAGTCTTTATTTGAGTAGGTCCAAAAAAAAAAAATTGGTTCATAACTGAACATTTTCAAAGATATTTGGTATTAATTTGAAATGAACATCAATGGCGAAGTTTGATTCTTTAGAATAAATATGATAGTTTTTTAAACTTATTTTTAAATGGAAATTAATGGAAAAGCGAGGTGAAAATTAGAGAGTTTTTTTTTTCCAATTTTAGAAGGCATTGGATTGTGAACAAGGTATGATGAAAAAAGCACATGAATTGAGGTACACATATAGTGCCCCATTTTTTTTGTATACATATAAATTGAAAAATTGCCCCATTAAATATTAATTGTAGAGGTTATGATTTAAAATAAGTGGGTTCTGTTGTCACATATGAAAAGATTCAAGCTTGGAAGGATTATAGAATTTGTTGCTTTCCTTATCACAAAAAATATATATATCAATATGGGTATAAAAACATGGTTTTTATTGTATTATATATATATAAGATAAATTATGTTATGGTAAGGTGTGGTGGTGATGATTTTAGGTATAAAATGAACAGGTTGATGAAGGATTGAAGGTAGAGGAAGTGGAGGTATACTATGACCCAGCTCAGCTATTTGGTGGCCTATTGAAAGGTGCCCCCATCTCCATTTCTTCTTCACCAACTCAGGATGCTTCTGCCTGCCCTTTCCATTCCCGTTCTTAATTTATCTATCTCTATTTCCATTTCAGTACCTTAAATCTTGTTTTTATTGTATTTATATTTTCTTTTCTTTTATCTGTACGATGAATTAATGTACCTTTTACATAATCCTTCAAAATTTGTGATTATCTCCTTTTGGAATATAATGTACCTACTACCCCTTAAATATATACTTTTGCTCCATCTAATGGCCATTTTTTCTTTTATGGATGTCCCCAACCTTCATCCCATCTATATTTTCTATAACAATTAAAGAAAATAAATTGCTAAGAACGTTTCTTTTTATTTATTTATTTTATAGTATGACTGAAATATCACTATTCGCAAAAACACAGAATTAACACAACTTTATAATATATGGCAAAAAAAGTAACTTTATACGAATTCGAAGTGTTCATTTTAGTAAAAAAATTATTGCATAGTTTTAAATGCAAGTAAGAAACAAAACTAAAATTAACATTGTTAATACACGATATCAACAGAGGTTAATTAGAAAGGAGTATCGTCTCCTGGTCAAGGAATAGAGAAGAAGAAGCCAAAAATTACCCCCCCTCAAAATGGAGTCCCCTTTAAAGAAGGTCTTGGAATTGTATTTTAAGACGGTTTTCCAGGTTAGATTCTGGATCCAACCCGGGTTGGGTTCTTTTTACTATCATTGTATAACAAACATGCTTTTATCAGCATGGATATAGCATCAATGTTGTATAAATATTACATTTAACGATACAAATATTACAGGAAAAACAATTATATGAAACTTTGTAACATTTTTTCAGTGGAAATCAATTTTGGGATCATTGCCATGTCGACATTCGTTAGCAATAGCCATATTTAACATTTCAGTGCAAAATGGGTCATCCGGTTTCAGCCATAAAGCCAGCCACGACATAATTTCTATCGCCTTCATGCTGTATGTGTTGTTCCAATAGGGTCGGAAGCGTGTAAATTATTGTACTAAAAAATCACACAAAGTTCAATTCCCAGGGAAGAGAGGTGGATCACATGGATCTCTTAAGTACCAAGTCTTTCCTTAGACAGAATATCCCTTCTATAGTAATTTAATAGCACAATTAAATACTACTATTATACCCTAAAATATTGAAAGAAAAATAGGACAAGAAAGAACACAAGAGATTTAACGAGGTTCGGTAAATTATACCTACGTCCTCGGGCACTAACACCAGATGATAACTTTACTATCTCCAAAGTATTACAAACAAATAGAATTCCTTAAGAATTCTCAAATGGGAGAAGAGAGAAAACTAAGAGAGAAAGATTGGTTGGGATGGTTGAAATGAAAAATGAAAAGGCCTATTTATAGTTGAGGTTCAGGGACTAACTTGCAAATGGCCTAAAAAATTAGGGACCAAAATTGCAATTATCCCATTCAACTTTTCAACATTCGGTGCAACTTGCTCAACCTTTTTAACAAGTTGCTTCCTACCTTTGTTGACTTTTCAACAATCTCCACCTTGAAGATTTGATTAGGATAATCACATCTTCACATACTTCCTTCAACTCCCCAAATTCGATAAAGCTATCTTTTGTAGTGCCTCCAAATGCGCTCTCGAGCGCCATACACCTAAAGGTGCTCAAATTCTCAAGATGTTAATCAAGTTCAAACAATGATTAAACTTGATTGTTGTTACCACCTTGGTCATCATATCTGCGGGATTATCTGCTGTCGGAATCTTCTGAAGTAGAATTTTTCCTTTTTCAAAGACTTCCCGCACAAAGTGATATCTTACGTCGATATGCTTGGTTCTTGAATGATAGACTTGATTTTTCGCTAAATGAATAGCACTCTGACTGTCACAATATAAACTAATGTGACTTTGAACAACTCCCAAGTCTTCCAATAATCCATTAACCTCTTCAACCTCTAATTCCTCCATTGTGCTCAAACTCCCCATCTGCTCAAACTCCACCTGTTTTGGAGTACACTCCACCTGCTGTGGAGTATTGCTCGTCTGAATATCTTTATCTGCTACCTTTTTCAATGTGGCAGATTCATCAAAGGTAACATCTCTGCTACAGATCATTTTCTTTGTGCTTAAGCACCAAAGACGAAATCCCTTCACTCCAGAAGTGATTCCCATAAAGAGAGCTTTCTTTGCCCTCGGATCTAACTTTGACTCCTTCACATGGTAATATGCAGTGGATCCAAACACATGTAAGGAATCATAATCTGTAGCCGGTTTTCCAGACCATACCTCCATAGGAGTTTTTCTTTCTAATGCAGATGATGGCAAACGATTAACAAGATGGCCAGCGTATGTCACAGCCTCAGCCCAAAATTGCTTGCCCAACCCAGCATTGGACAACATACATCGAACTTTCTCTAGCAATGTTCGATTCATACGCTCTGCCACTCCATTCTGTTTGTCCTTCTTTCTCTGTTCATAACTGTATAAGGCCGCACAGACTTCGCTCAGAGATATATCACTCCTGCCATGAAGTAGAGTAGTTTCTAGGAACTCAAACTCCTCAGGAAGTGACCCCAACAGCATCAAAGCCAAATCTTCATCTTTGAATGTCTCATCCATATTCATCAAATCAGTAACTAACTTATTAAATTTGGTGATGTGATCATTCATTGTGGTACTTGGGACGTATGTGAAGCGAAACAGTCTTTTCTTCAAGTGGAGCTTATTTTGACTGTTTTTCTTCAAAAAATTTTCTTCAAGTGCCACCCACAACTTATTTGCAGAAGTCTCCTTTGAAAAAGCATACCTCTGCTCTCGAGAAAGGCATGATCGAATTGTGCCACATGCCAACCGATTGATCGCCTTCCAATCTTTCTCCTGTACATCATCTGGTTTCTCTTCATCAATGGCAATGTCTAGACCCTGCTGAAAAAGGGCATCTAGAACCTCACTTTGCCACATACCAAAATGGCCCGTGCCATCAAAGATCTCCACGGCCAATCTTGCATTTGCAATTGTCGGTCTTGTCCACATGGACGATGTTGAAGCTCCTACACCGACCGTTTTCTCCATAATCTTTCAATATACCTAAGGAAATCTTTTCTGATGTGGAAGATCAGTTTAAACTGCAACCACAGAGCATACTACGATTAACCTTCGGCTCTTGATACCACTTGTTGTTCCAATAGGGTCGGAAGCGTGTAAATTATTGTACTAAAAAATCACACAAAGTTCAATTCCCAGGGAAGAGAGGTGGATCACATGGATCTCTTAAGTACCAAGTCTTTCCTTAGACAGAATATCCCTTCTATAGTAATTTAATAGCACAATTAAATACTACTATTATACCCTAAAATATTGAAAGAAAAATAGGACAAGAAAGAACACAAGAGATTTAACGAGGTTCGGTAAATTATACCTACGTCCTCGGGCACTAACACCAGATGATAACTTTACTATCTCCAAAGTATTACAAACAAATAGAATTCCTTAAGAATTCTCAAATGGGAGAAGAGAGAAAACTAAGAGAGAAAGATTGGTTGGGATGGTTGAAATGAAAAATGAAAAGGCCTATTTATAGTTGAGGTTCAGGGACTAACTTGCAAATGGCCTAAAAATTAGGGACCAAAATTGCAATTATCCCATTCAACTTTTCAACATTCGGTGCAACTTGCTCAACCTTTTTAACAAGTTGCTTCCTACCTTTGTTGACTTTTCAACAGTATGTGCATACCTTCGCTGCATCTTTGTTGCACTTGTGATCCAACTCCAAAGGACTTTGCTTTGGCTATGGCTAAACTCATTCAAGACCCAGAGATGGCAAAGAGAAAGGGGGAACAGGCTAGACAGCATGTCAATGAATCAGTCCTACGACGACATTTGGCCAGCGTTTCAATCAGTTTCTTCTCGATGTTGATAGAACTAAGCGGGACTAAAAGTCGGAATCGACATAGACGATGATCTTTTGCAGCATAATTCTGCAGACACACTTAAGTTACTATATACACACATACACTTAAGATGCTCAGCCGATACAACTAAATCTAATTGAATTTGTTTTCGTTATGTTACTCGGATTATTAATTTCTTTTCTGAAGAGTATGAGATATGACCCTACATGGATCGAATCAAAATTAACGAAGAAAACCATGAGGATTTGTTGATCCAACATTATAGTCCTTTTCAGGTTGATGAATCAAAGAGAGAAGAAGAGGTTGGAATTTAGTATGAATCCAATAGAGTTGTTTGCAGGCCTTCTAAGACCATGTAACTCAATTTCAATAAAACAAACCAACACAGTTCCAATTATTACTTCAACACCACCAGCTTTACCTCACTGTCTGTCTATAAGACAGCTTCTTGTTTTATATGAAAATCTTTTAATCTTTAGTAACCAAACCAATTTTCAAATGTATATTTGAACAACACAGTTCCAATTATTACATCAACACCACCGGTTTTACCTCACTGTCTGTCTTTAAGACAGCTTCTTGTTTTATACGAAAATTTTTGATGTCTTTGGTAACCAAACCAATTTTCAAATGTATATTTGAAGTACTGACAAATTGAATATGAAACTAAAGCTCTCAGATTAATTTCAATGAGATTGAAAACAAAAACAGCCATGAAATTAATTACCATAGGTTAAATGTTTCTTCTATCATTGCAAAAAAAAAACAACAAAAATCGCGTTTCACCGATGATAAACGAGGATCCATAGAAGCCCTAAGAGTCAATATATAACTGTCACTCTAACCTTGATATTACGAAAAAGCTAGTGTTTAGTGTATGATTCATGTGAAGGCAATTTAACTAATTGTTGTTTAAGTCTGAAGATTACTTAATTGGTTCGAGTAATTAACTTTAGAAGGCGGTATTTAGAAGGTTTGAAGTTTGAATCCAACAACTGTAATCACTTACATCAGTGTAAAATTTAAATGATTTTACTCTTTTTCTATAATTTTTTATATGGTTAATATTTTAACAATCTAATCATTAAATTTATCAAGATATCTGTACTGTTCAGGCATGTAAATTTTTTAATTGATTTCATATCTTTATCATATCAATGATCTAAAATATTATATATTAATATATATTTAGCAGTTGAAAGTTTTCTACGTAAAACGAATAGTTATAAATTTTTAATTTATGTCAAACTTGATATGCATAATCTACATTAATAAAACATGAAATATATGGGTTTGATTATTAAAATATTAATCATATAAAAAATTATAGAATGGTGTAAATGGATCTCTTCTCATATATGTATTAGTTTTTTTATCTTTTGTAATGCATAGATTAAGTTGTATGTATCAAATTTTATATTTTATATTTATTTGTTAGAGATACAGAATATGGTAGTTGGAATCTAGACTTATTTCAGCTTTGGTTACCTAATGACATTGTTAAGATCAGGATCGTGGGGATCCCTCCTCCAAATCCAGTAGCAAGGGTTGATAAAGTCGTATGGGCCAAATTTTCCACAGGATCTTTCACGCTCAAAAGTACCTACTGGAAGCTTTATGAGACGACATGGAATTCAATGGATGGGGTATGGCAAATTCCTTGGAAGTTTCAAGGACCACAAAGAGTGGGATTCTTTATTTGGATGACTCTTAAAGATCGACTACTCACCAATGTAGAACGCATGAAAAGAGGTCTAGGAGATAACAGCGCATGTGGGATTTGTGGTCATAACATTGAAGATGCTCTACACGTTATCGGAGATTGTTACACGGCTAAAGTAATCTGGACTCTAGTAGTTCCAGTAAAGACAATTCTTTTTCGGAGACTTGAAGGAGTGGTTCGTGGCGAATTTGCATAATTATCTGAAGATCTCGATGGGTGAGGTGAACTGGTTATGTTTTTTTAGCTTAGTCGCTTGGCACATTTGGAAAAACCGCAATCTTCATGTGTTTCAAGACGTCCCTTGGAGCGCTGATGAAGTGATCAAAGGCTCCTTTTGTTGGGCCAAATAGTTCACCTCTGCTCGAAAATCCAAAATTGACAAAAGGTATATAACATTCTCTTCTTTAGTATTGACAGGTAATTGGATCCAGATGTACATGGATGGAGCCATCAAAGCAGATTCAGGCTTCACATATGCAGGAGGAGTTATGCGAGATTGGAATGGGAAGCAGACTTTAGGCTTTAATTGGTATCTGGGGACATGTTTAGTCTTGGAAGCTAAGTTATAGGCCATCTTCGATGGATTGACCCTTATCTTAGAACAGGGTCGCGACAGAATATTGATTAATACAGATAATATGGAGGCAGTTTAGGCTATTCAAGATAAATACTCAAGAGATTCAAAATTTGCTCTGATCAAACGAATTCACCAACTACTGACAAAGGCACATCAATGGCAAATACAACAAATCTTGAGAGAAGAAAATAAAGTTACAGACAATCTAACGAAAATGACTTGTAACAATAAAAATAATATTAAATTGTTTGAACAACCCACTGCGCAACCCATGACACTAGTGGGGTATTAGATTAGGTTTAGCCCTTCCTTGTTATGTTTTTTTTTATAATTTTTTAAAAATAATAGTTTATATCTTTATAATTTTTAAAGAATTAAATCAATTTTTTATTATTTTTAAGGGGTCAAAGTATAATTTTTACCATTACTAATTTAAAATTTTATAAATTATAAAGAATCTAAATGAGAAATTTTCCATTTTAAGGGGACAACCGGTGGTTATATAAGATCTTATATAGATCAAAAGAAAATCTGAATTAATCTTTGAGACATATTCAAAATCTTAATCATTTATATATCTTTACTTACTTGCGATCAAATGGTTACATCCTATTAGTATCCACAGGTTGAAATTTTATTCTCTTAATTATTTCTATTAAAAAGGAATAAAATACAAATAATAATTATAAATATTAAAAAACTGAAAAAAAAATTCTAATCCATAAATTTAATAATAAATTAAAATAGTGTGACTAGCTAACCTACTATTCTAATCATTTAATTATCTAAAATTATTGAAAATATCTTATATATATTTTGATATATATTCTATTTGTGGGTATATATAAAAAAGTCAATAAGTAACCCATAATGTTTTTTTAACGTTTTACCAAAAATAATAATTAGGAATTAATGAAAATTATAGTCATCCTCCTTCATATTTGGAAGGCAAAGATGGTCTTCGGTATACTTTCATCACTATGAATTTTTTTGGGTATAAATCCAACGTAGGGTCGAAATTATGTCTCTAAGATATGATAAAATAAAAAATAAAATTATAAATAATTAAACTAGAATAATTAAAGGCTTATTTTTTATAGTTTGAGGATATATATATATTTAAAAAATGAATTTGAAGTTAAAATAAAATGAATGTGATAAATTATGAAAAATATGAAATAAACTCAGACAATGGAATATTTAAAACACAACATGAAAACTATATAAATACATAAATGTGTAAAATTTTATTAAAAATTATAAGAATACATGGAAAAATATAAACACACAATATGAATATATAACTTTTCCTTAAATTGTATCGTTGTAAAAAATTATGTGAAATATGAAACTATTTTAGACATAATATAACACAAATGCATAAATTATCCTCTAAATTAAGTCGCCATAATAACTTACGTAAAACATAATATGACACAAAAAATAACATAAACAGGACATGCGTTTAATAACCTGAATATAAACATGTTAGGAAATCTAACATGAATGCAATATAAAAACATGAACATGGCAAAATCCACACTGTTACAATATTGAATACATAGTATGAGTTTTGATGTATTTTAAATTCTAATAGTCGTTAGTAGATTTATATTTCTTATACCTATAAATAAAAATTTTGGAGAAACTTTGTATATATCCCGATTAATCAATAAAAATACATTCTCTCTTTGCTCTCACATTCTCTTTGTTCTTTATTCTCTGTCTTTTATTTTATAATATTGAATAAATTTTAACAAAAATTGTTTTTTTTTGTGTCTTTTGATTATTAGCTCCTATTTATGGGTTTGGGAGGGCCTATAAGTAGTTTTAGATATTGTATTAAAAAAACAGATATGATCAGAACCTATAATAAAATTGATAAAAAAATACAATATTAATTTGATAAAAGAATCAACCTCTTTGATTGGTAATGTGCGTACATTAGCAAAAGATTTTTTCAGCTTCATTGAATTTTAATAATTAATCTTTTCTTATCTAGCACTATAAGTTTGTCTGACTTATCTCCCAATGCATTGAATTTTTAAGTATAATTTAATACAATATTTGACAATTAGGAATTGGGATTAAGAAACTATTATTTATTTTATTTATTTATTATTTTGAAATACAAATTAAGAATTCATGACAATTTTTTTGTGCAATTAAAAATTTTCATCGTCAATTTATCAAATAATTATTTTAATTAATTTTTTGCTACTAAATCTTAAATTAAATGCATCATTTTACTTGAAAAGTTGTGTTGTTAATTCTTGTTTCAACTTTGACATTGTTAATTAATGGATTCGTAGCTTATAAATTTCAGGACAAATATGTCAAAGTTTGTGTTGAGAAATGATTTGGAAGTTTGTTATTTCAATCAAAGGTAATTTATGATGGTGGTTCATGCCGTATATGATTTGGAAAGTCATTAAGGATAGAGATTTGTAATATGTTGGAGATGTTATGAGAGAAGTTACAATAACAATTACGATTGCACCTGCAGCTGCAGCTACTTAGGATTCATAACTTACATTCGTTAGAGTTGACAATCTTTTGAACTAAAACAATTGGATCATGACTTTGTTGATGTTGTGGATGTGTGTGTTGGCTCATCTAGGAAGATCGGACTTATGGAGAAACAAATCATTAAAGATTGGGTCGATCTAGATCAAGCAAATCAAATCCCTTATTTTATAGAAATTGACTTAAATGACTTGAAGATCTCTTATTTATCTTTGACTTTATTAAGATATGTATAATTATTACACATGCTACTTTGGTGAGGATGATGATTGTAATTGATTTGAATATTAACAAGTTTTTTTTTCAATTGTATATTTTCTTTAAAATAAAAACCTAAAAAAAATTCTTAAAAGACAAAAATTATTTTAGAAGTATTTTTCCTTCTAACTATATGTGATTTGTAATATATAATTAGGGTATATAGTCAGATATAAATCTCAGTTCTATGGTCTTAACAAATTAAATTTAAGAATTTTACTATAAAATTGAACATCTTTAACTTTGGGATTTTGTTAACTAATCCTGAGTAAATTATGTGTTATTTAAGTTAATTTATTAATTAATTATTTAATTCAATATTTGTATTAATTAATTTTAATAGTATATAATTGTAAATTGTAATTTTTTAAATTAAATGAATTTTTATTTTAGACTATCAATATGAGATCTCAAGGAATATTATGCTCTACAAGGTCATAGTTGGGGAGCTGGTAGGGATTCCTATCTTCTTTAATTAAGTTTTTTAAAACTTTCAAAATTTTAAATTAGTAAAGATAAAATTACACTTTAACTCCCCTTAAAATGATACAAATTTAATTTAATATTTTAAAAATTATAAAAATTTAAGCTATTAAAATGTTAAAATTACTTTTTTTTACTGTTGTAAAATTTAAGATTTAATTTCGCTCTCTAAAAAAGTTTTTTTAACTTCACATTTTAACTTTATGACAAGATGAATAAGAAATTTCATTTATGGAGGAATCTTGATTTCTTAAAGAAATTATTTTATTTGATAAATTAAAATGGTCAAAAAATTGGAAATTTGAATAAGAAATGATTGACACCTAAAGTTTCCCTTTCATCCAAGTCAAGAGATGGGGAAATTGAAAATTATTTCTTGAATATTTTAACATGAGAGAAGGATTAATTAGAAAAATCTATATAATATGTAATAAATAGTGTTTTTTTTTTGTGGTTTAAAATATGAATAAAGTAATTTTCATTAGTTGTAGATGACTGATGAGCAGTCATTCTGTATGTCATAGCAACGCAAGAAAATCATAAATGGTACCATTAATGAAAACGACCAACCATGGACCATGGTACTTAGCATTCAATTTCACCGCCTACCTATTATTAATTATTTCTTTATCTTTTCCGATAAATAAAACTATATTCTACAAATAAATTAATAATTAAAATTAACAGAAATTCGAAATATATTCTACAAATCAATAATTTCTCTTCATCATGTTTTGACCTCATGATTAGGGTGTTTACTACTTCAAATTAGATCAGGGTTCAAGTCGCGTTAATTACATCACTAGTAAGATGTTAAGACTTTGCCCTTCTCATATAATTTAAAAAATAATAATACATGTTTTTTAATCAAAAAAATGAATTTATCCTTATTAATTAATTATTTTATTTATTTTTTATACCTAAAAATGTTTAACTTTTCAATTGATATATGTAAGCTTATTAGTTTTTTTTTTAAATTCACGAATAATAATTATATTTATCTTTTATCTTCACTTTAACTTTTTATTATTTATATACAAATATATATAGTAAATATTTCAAACTTTATTTTAATTAACTTATTTATATCAACTTTAAGATGAATACATTTTTTCCTTTTTTATCTTATTTTTTTCAAATAATTACCTTAATGGGAAATTGTTTCATACACAGGCAATAAAGTTTTTTAGACTCTACAAGCGCGTTGAGGGTGTAACATTTGTATTATAGAGTATAATAAAAAAATTAAAAATTTGAATATGTAATCTAATATCACACCCTCAAACCACTTGTGAAATCTAAAAACACTTCTTTGTCTTGTAAAATTTTCTTCAAACTTAAGAGGAGGTTTTACACCCAAACTCATTTAATTTGTGTAATTAAGATAAGGGCATAAACTAACCTAATTAATCAAAACGAGTGAACCATATGATTCCATATTTTAAAGCATTTTTGGAAGCAATTAACCCTGTAATTATTGCCATATTTTGTCCTATAAAAAGGGACCAGTTGTAGCTCTTTGCAACACAAATTATCCAAAATTTGGAAACCTCTGAAAGAGTGTAGAAATGGCGACAGTTCCAGCAGCAAAAGATAAGTACAGGTCATTCCTGGACGATGAAGCAGATAACGTTCAATGGCGACATGGTGCCCCTCCTTCATACGATGATGTCAATCAGCTCTTCGAACAAGGCCGTACCAAGGTTGTTTTGTTTATTTTCATCTCTCACAAACTTCCATTTCTATTTCTTTATTTTGGAAAAATGTTCTTTGGAGAAAGAAAGCATGCACCAATCATTGAATCAAATGTTGGTCTGATCCGAAAAAGAAAAACTTTGCAGGAATGGGAAGAAGGATCACTTGAAGAAATAGTGCAAAATGCTATAAAGACATGGGAGATGGAACTCTCCCACAAGGTTCGTTTGCAAGACTTCAAGTCCATCAACCATGAAAAATTCAACCTCATCGTTAATGGTATCTAACATATATACACACTGCATAATATCTTTGATAATTGCTGATATGATTAGTGATAGTGAAAGTGAACTAAAGCTTGGGAAACATTGGTGATTGAAGGAAGAGAAGGATTAAAAGGAGAAGAAGCACTAAAGATGGGCAGTTACAATGCATTATTGAAGAATTCACTTCCAAAAGAGTTTCAATATTACAAAGCAGATGAAGAGAGCTTTGAATCATCGCATGAAGCATTTCGTTCAGCTTTTCCTCGTGGATTTGCATGGGAAGTCATCCATGTTTACTCTGGACCTCCTTTGATTGCTTTCAAGTTCAGGCATTGGGGTATTTTTGAGGGTCCTTTTAAAGGACATGCCCCTACTGGAGAAACGGTTGAATTCTATGGGATAGCTACTGTTAAGGTATATATTTTTTAAAATATTTGTTTCTTCATAAATTATTCATGGTTAAATTTTCAATTGGGGCCCATGAAGCTTTGAGTGAATCAGGATCAAATCTTTTAAAGTGGTCATGAAATATCAAACCTGTTTAAATAAGGACTTTTCAAGCAATTGTACCACCTGCGGAAGTCCTCATTTGAGCAAGTTTGGTTCTTAATTTTTTAATCTTATTTCATTCGGGGGCTTCAGAAGTTTATACTCAAATTAAGCACTTAACCTTTCTTTAAAAACAGTCTATATTTAATATAATATGAAATAAGCACTAATGTCAAGGTTTGATTCTCTAAAAATAAGTCGTGCCCCATTAACTATTAATTGGAGGTATGATTTAAAATAAGTGGGTTCTGTTGTCACATATGAATAGATTCAAGCTTGGAAGGATTATAGAATTTGTTGCTTTGGTTTTTTACCTTTCCTTATCACCAAAAAAAACAACCCCCTTTTCTAAAGCATTAAACTTTATGTTAATTACTTACACCAAAACTACAAACTTGATTTTTAGTTCAAAGCTAATGACCCATTAATATAAAGGTTAAGGATTCTCTAACTTAAAAGCCAGTATCTAGTACTCATTATTTTATATATGTATATGAATATGGGTATAAAAATATGGTTTTATTGTTTATATATATAAGATAGATTATGCTATGGTAGGATGTGGTGGTGATGATTTTAGGTATAAGATGAACAGGTTGACGAAGGATTGAAGGTAGAAGAAGTGGAGGTATACTATGACCCAGCTCAGCTATTTGGTGGCCTATTGAAAGCTCCCCCCATCTCCATTTCTTCTTCACCAACTCATCATGCCTCTGCCTGCCCTTTCCATTCCTCTTCTTAATTTTACCTATCTTTATTTCCATTCCAATATTTCAAACTTCATATTACTTAGGTTTGTTTTACTGTACATAAAGTTTAATCCTTTTAGGTTTATGTTTGCCTCTCCTTACAGCCTTATCCTCAAAGTTCAAACCTAAATTATATCTCTAAATGAATAATATACTTTGCAATTGCACCCCATATTTATTTATGTATTTACTTCGACACTTTTACTATTTTATTTTTATAGCTATTTCGATTGTCATCTTCTACAATAATTAAAGGAAATAAATTGTCACAACTTTTCTTATTTTATTTTATTTTATTTATGGTATGGCTGAAGGATTACCATTCACAGGAACAAGTAGATAAATTGTCATATACAGAGAATATCCAAGCTTATCGTATACAACAATTATTACAAATATAAAAATATCTGATGAATTTAAAAGATTAAATTTAATCTATATACTATTAAAAATAAATAAATTCAAATTTTAACAAATTATTATTTATTATATAAAAAATGCTTTTTATTGTTTAACAAAATTAATATCTTTAAAATTTTTATAGTTTTGCAAATACAACATGTTGGAAATTAACCTGATCACTTTTTAACAATATTAACTCCATTAGAATTTAACTTTATTTGATTATATATAAAAACTAAATTCATCAATTTAATTAATAAGAAACCAAAATTGATCCAATCCCTAAACCTATTAAACACTTCCATCTACAAATAGCTTTGGACTTTTTAAAAAAATTAATGTATGAAATGATTTGGTTATACTTACTGGCCACTTGAAAGTTGGGCAAAAGAAAAAAAAACAATGAATAGTGCTATGAAATCCCTTTTTCTCTTTAAGAAAAGAAGCCTAAAAGTAAACACATTCAAGTAGAAAATAACTATTGCATGATTGTAGATGCAAACAAGAAACAAAACAAAAATTAACATGCTTTTATCAGCATAGATATAGTAATAGTATCAATGTTGTATAAATATTACATTTAACAATACAAACAATATTACAGGAAAAACAATGATATGAAACTTTGCAACCTTCTTTCAGTGAAAATCAATTTTGGGTTCAATGCCATGTCGACATTCGTCTGCAAGAGCAATATTTAACATTTCAGTGCAAAACGGATCATCCGGTTTCAGCCATAAAGCCTGTCATGGAAACAATTGAGTAAGAAGAACAAATTCAGAGATTTGGGACCAGAATAAGTTAAATGCATTGAAGCTCTTCTTCAACAATATTAATTTCTTTGTTCAAATGTTTAAATACTGAAAATTATTGAATCAAGCTAAAGGAGATGCAGCATGGAGAAGGTCTTGACACATTTCAAATAAAAGCTATGCAAATAGATCTTTGATTACTGACCTTATGATAGTATGTAATTGCAGAAGTAAAATTATCCTGCAAAAAGGTTAAAAACAAAATCATATACAACGAAAATTCTATCACAAACAGAGACTAAGCAGATACAGTACTGTGAAGTTGACATGCGGTCTGAATTGTTTGTTAATAATCCATGACCCTTTACCACTTGCATCGACATTAATTATCAAGATTCAAAAGAAGGGGGGGCCGGGGAGGAGGGGATTGCTCGCTTTGACACTCCTTACAGTTCTCCAAGTAGATAGCATATCACAGTAGAGTTCTTCCATGATCATTTCAATTTTGAAAACATAACTTCTCTTGAATTTATATCATGAGCACCATTCACCACCCACACTGATATGTATAGGTTAAAGACTTCATTTCCTCCTAGTTTATCAAGTTCCGAAGCAAGTAATCTCGGCTTATTACAAATTTCAAAACAGACTTTTCTTTTACAGTCTAGAAAATCAACTATAAAGCAATATTCAATTATTAATGCATCTGTTATGAAATATAACTTCTATTAAATTTGTATGGACTAACCTGCAAATGGTACGTGTATGCAAGACCAGCATAAGTGCTCAAGCTTTTTGTTGATAACGTTAGTGCCTTCTCATAGAATGAGATTGCTTCACGAAACATCCTGATACACCATATTCCCATATTAGTCTCAAAAGATTGAGCTCAACACTAGTCTTTTTGCTAACTAATACCACCAAAATTAGACCAGTATCTATAATTCTTTCTTGCAAAAGATTTGAAAACATCAGAATATAGAAATGTTTCGGAAAAAGCATGGACATTACTGTGGAGTTAATAGGGAACAGAAAGTTTTAAGATAGCATGGAGTTCTAAAAAGTTAAAATAACATACTTTAGTTTCCTATAAGCATGGGCAAGATTAACCACAGTAGGTTCCCACATTTCACTTAATGGGTTTGGAATAAGAGCCAATGTTTTCTCAAACCACCAAACAGCTTGATTATACCTGCAAAGTTTTCAAAGAAGGAAAATGCTGTTATAATAATTAAAACTAGATATAGATAACTTCAAAAGAAATTAACCTTCTGAAAGGAATACAAACACATGATATATTTACATATACATGAAATGGAATCTTTACCAAAAAATGGCATACAATGAAATGACAATTTGAATCATAAAAACATGGTGCAGAAGATAACTGCATACCAGGTAAACAAGTAATAGAAAATTATGTTTAGAAGAAAAACAAAAAGTTACTAGTTAGTATTAATCTGTTGACCAAGTTCAATGGAATAATAATAGTAATAATAAATAGATTGTTCCCTGGTTCTCATTTTCAAACATGGAAGTATCAACCTACTAAACTTAAAAACAAGTTTCAACAAGTTTAAAAATCCAACTCTAAAATAAGGTGCATTATCCTTACTCTTTCATATGATATGCAACAACTCCAAGCTCATTATATACAAGTGGATCTGCAGGACAAATCGCCTTTGCCTGCATGATAAACTGAAAAGCAATGCCCTAGTTAAAATTTTTAATCATGCCAGAAAATAATGATTTCTGAAGATACTAGGAAAAGATAATTGAAATGAAACAAAGACAAAAGAGATTATTATAAGCGAAGAAAACTTAGCAAAACAGCACAGTCCATGACCAAAAACAAAAAACACAATGATCAATAATTTATAAAGAACTTTTTCTTTAACCTTGTCAATTATTATACTGATCTCTTTTGCAGCCAAACAATTGACCACCAATTTTGCTTGATTTAAGAAATAAAGGAGAGATTATCATTCATATGGAGTTTGCTTCAGTTTCCAAACTTATTCATGAAAATCCAAGTTTTGATGTTTAGATATTTTATAGTTCTACAAAATAAATTATAACAGCAATCTCTTCTAATCTTGGGGAAGATGGCACAATGCACGCTACCAAGGCAATTTTCAAGTAATAGAAAATAATATCAATATTGATACTAGCTGTTATATACGTACTTGCTTCACTATGTAACATTATAGTCCTCCCCACCACAAGACTATATTTCCTAGAGTTGTCCTTATGCCCACCTCCTTAGTTTGTTAGAAAATATACCCTAACGTACAAACCATGTAATATGCCATTTCTAC
This sequence comes from Gossypium hirsutum, assembly GCF_007990345.1. Taxonomy (NCBI): domain Eukaryota; kingdom Viridiplantae; phylum Streptophyta; class Magnoliopsida; order Malvales; family Malvaceae; genus Gossypium; species Gossypium hirsutum. The sequence continues at coordinate 5,525,123 of NC_053437.1, read as the reverse complement.
ATATTCTCAAATCACCTGCTCAGCAAGCTTGAAGCTGTGAGTCCGCATGTACTCCATTCCAATGTACAAAGTTGGTAAATGGCACCTGGAATAAGAGAACATCAAGATTCAACCTGTAAAAGGACAATCCATAAATAATAAGATGACTTCAACTACGCTTACATGCAATGCAAAATGGGGGAGATTTTGGATAATGACAACCAAGAATGAACAAGAATGCATAACTTTTTTTATTTTAACAGGAGCACTGAGTACAATGTCAGATAGCTAGCTTTAGAAAAAGGAGAAAAACCATAAGACTTGCAATCTCCAGCCTAGCAGGAAAAAGAAACTCTGAAAGCAGTAATATCAATCGAATATAGTGATCAGATACTGGGAGACACCATTCAAGAAAAAATGGATTTGATGAAAATGGGTGCCAATAAAGTTTCAAGGAAATAAAGCTACAAAAGATAAAGAACTACAGAAAATATATATCCTTTTAGCTTCCCCATAAAGCAACATCTAGATTGAAGAAAGAACATATAATACAAATTTACCCTGGAAACAGACGAGCAGCAGTCCTATAAGCTGACATTGCTTGATCTCCCTCTTCGCGAACAGCATAAGCATTTCCAAAACCTATCCATGCAGGAGCAAATGTTCCATCTAAACTTGTCGACTTGCTGCAGAGTGGAGCAACATCAATCAATTCAATTGATATGGGAGCCTAATAAGATCAAAATTAAAATATTTTTGACAAGCAGTAGAGATAAATCTCAAAACTAAAGGTGTAATTCATATTGAAACTGAATTATCGAACCACATCAAATCTCCGAGGAAAAAAGCAACAGATAACCCATGAAAATTTGAAAGGACAATGGGAAAAGCTAATATTAACAAACAAAATCCTAATAAGATCAAAACTAAAATATATTTTACTAGCGGTACAGACAAATGTAGAGATTAAAGGTATAATGCATGCTAAAAAATGAATCATCAAACAACCTGGCATCAAATCTCCAAGAAAACAAAGCATATTACCAACCAGTAAAATTGGAAAAGGACGGTGAGCAAAGTTAACAGAAATTAACAAACATAATCAATGGCCAACCCATGAGAGTTTTTATCCTAGAATAATTTCCAAATTATCAAGCTAGAGATATCTCAAAATTAACTGAACATGGACACAATGTTTAACCCTTTCAAAGCACACATGAATTCAAGATGCAATACCATCATCAAAACATCTAATGAAGTTTATATTGATAGATGCTTTTCTTTCCACCAAATGCAAGATTTTGTTAGTATCAAACAAGGTGATGTTTCATAACATAAATATAAAAAGTTACTCACTTAGGCATCCATTACATTGGTAAATTAGTACAGCTTTGAAATATTTACCTGAAATAACGGCGTGATTGATCATATTTCTTGATACAATAGTAGTAACAGCCTACCGCAAACCATGACAAAGCCCTATAATAAAGTACAAATCAGGTGAACAATGTAATACACTGTAGAAAGTCTTCATAAAGGAGAAGAAAAAGAAATTTATGCTCAACTAAAACTATTTCTCACTTTTGAGGATAATCCTTTACTAAATTGCAAGCCATGAGGTAAAGCTCATTTGAATTCCCAAGCTCCATTGCCGCTGCTAAATGCACCAAGGTACATTTCAGGTGGAAAGGATCCTTTTCAAGCAATCTGCAAGGCAAAATGTAAAGCTTACATTATATAAAGCACCCTGGGTAGAGTTTAGAATCACCATCAATTTGTATGAAAAAGATGTGTACTTATATCTTGGATTATTATGCCATACACTGGCAGTGGAGTTCTTTAACTCCATAAGCGGGGTTAAAAGGCCACCACGTCTCATTTATTTACCTTTTTATTTTTAAATATAACCTAAGGACATATGACAGTTTTTTAAATTATACTTGTTGAGTTCAACAAAACCACTGCAAATGTATTTGATAACGACCAGTATATTTTCATGAAACCTAATGAAAATGCCTCATTTTTTAATACCTGTCATGGCTTAATTGTGACAAATGTCTTCCATTTATCAAATCATAAAAACATTACAATTTAATTACTTTTTTAGTATATTTATATAATTTATAAAAAATAAGAAAAGGTTACATTTAATAAGTTTTTCAGTTACCTATTATATAATTTCCACAAAATTGCCAAAAACATTATCATTCCCCATAAGTATTTGCTTCAACTTTTTGTGTAATTTTGAATACATACCAAAAATATTACAAATTTTATTTCACTTTTTCTTCTAATTCTAGTTACAAAATATCTAGTGTTTTATGTATATGCATATTTAACTTTTCACACTATTTTCCTGTAATCTTGACAGATTAATTTTTTTTTAAAATTCCTCTTTTACTTTATCATTTCTCAGGTTTGTAGGTTTAACAAATTATGGAAAAAATCTACCTTTTAGTAAGTTTTTTACGTTCTTGAAGAAATATGACTCCTTTTTCAAATTTTTGACACTTGGAAAATGAAAATAGATAAGAGAGAGTAGCTATAAGATTTTTTTGTAGCTATAAGATTTTTTTTTCTTCTTTTAATTGTAAAATTTTAATAATTTGTAATAAATTGAAACATGAAAAAAGAGTAAAAGACTGATCAGATTTTGTTTGTCTCCATATAACTATAACCCCTGCATAGAATATAATGAAAATATGCATCTATCTTATCATAAAAAGTTCTAAAGATGTAGCAGACCAGGGAAATTACTAGTTAAATAAAGTTAAGTGTGATTTTGACTTACGTAGAAGTTAGTTCAAAGCATTTTTGATATTCTCCACATTGATGGTAGTATTCAGCTTTACATGCCAAAAGATCAGTGTTGTCTTTCAAAGTACACATCAAGGATTGGCTAGAAAGGTCAGTTTTAGAACTTTCCTTTTCAAGCTCTTTAAATTTCGCTTCTACAACATTTTCCTTGTCATACTGCATTTAAGAAAAAGAGTTGGCATAAGATAGACCAAAGAAAATGAACAAGTAGCAAAGGGAATCTGAAATGCTTATATTCCAAGCAGAGATAATTCAGGCTGCATATTACCTTTTTGATCAAGCAAGAATAGAAAGAAGAGAGCCATCCATCTTCAGGACCAAATTGTAAAGATGAAAGTAGACTGGTTTCTGTAATCCAGTAGCAAAAGAAAAAACAAAAGTTGAAAATTGTTGCTTTTTCTAAACCATGAAAACATTTATGCTGAACAATGCATAAGAGTCCAACAAAAATGAAAATCAGAAAACCAAAGTTTTGAGAATTGAGAGTAGCAAACTTCAAGCATCTATTCGATGTAATAATGACCGGAAGGGAACCAAAAAAAAAAAGTTGTTGAACCTTACCTTCCTCACACGTAAGCATGTGATTTTCAACTAGACACTCCAAAGCCTGAAGAGTTGCAGAAAATACGATCATGAAATAAATCATCAAGAATGAAACAGCTATGACAGTGAGCATAATATCACATAAGTACCTCATAACATAAAGGATCAGCTTTGATAGCAGCTTTGTACCTAAAAAAAACACAATCAAGTAGATAACCTATAAGCATTTTCAACCAATATAGACATTCTTTTCAACAAAACCAGGAGAAGAAAAAACTAAGATCCCTATAAAGAAACAAGGGTACTTAAAGAAAGAGAGCAAGAGTTTGGCCAGAAAGAAATTCTAAAAATATAGCTCTGTCTATTACAATAGCAGAAAAAAATTGACGCATAAGAATATTAAAACCACCATTATAACAGTAGAAAAGAGAACTAAACCAAGAAGCAAGAAGCCCAAACTCCAAAATAAGGATTAACTCTTTATTTAGCAGCAAATCTACAAGACATCATTATCTATCTATAAAAAGGTTCCAGGTCTAAAAATTTTCTTTTACCACCTATTCTTATGCCTTCAAGGGTGCATAAAACCTATCCAAGGAATCTCAAATGCACAAAATCAGGGTGTCTATGTTGCAAACACAGCAATTGCCTCAAGTTATTAGTTACCAATCCAAATCACAGGCTGTAACTTCAATTTAAAATTTTTGGGGTATGTAATCTAATTAAGATTCTTTACATAGATATAAGAGTTATACCATGTACTAGATGCATATCATGCATCCTTTACTCTTTCAATTAATTATCAGGAAACTGCTATCACAAAATCCATAACTTGTATAGGTAAAGGAAAACAAGACATGAGCCTTCAATCCTTTTATTTTCCTTAATGAAATGAGCACTAACCGCTCATGAAAAAAGAAAACAATTTAGCTCAGGATGCTTGAATGCATTTACATGTACATACCATAGTCGAGCCTGAGCACGATTTTCTAAAGCTTCATACGCCTTTCCTCTTAAAAAGCATATGGCTGAAGATATCTGTCAGAAAATGTATGAGTCATGTTCCTCCAATTAACACTTTATGCAAAGAGAAAATTCGCTAACTATTTATAGAGGTTATAATCAATACCATAAAACTAAAATACTAGAAAGGAATATAACCAATTCCATCCCAGCCCAAATGATTTTTCAGGACTCCCGAACAACCCACTAGAAAAGAAGACAGAATCGTAACAACGAAAAAAGGCAATAAATTAAGATCTTTACATTCATTTCACGATCTTCCCCATCTTTGTCCAAGTACATATCACTATTATCCTTTGTTTCATAAGCGTCCCCGTGTTCATCAAGCTTCTCATCTCCTAACATGAAAAGACACTGGTCCCACTCCTTGAGCTCCTCCTGATCAAATCAATCCAATCCAAAAATATTATTAGAAAAAACACCTTCAACTAAAACCCTACAGTACAACCTAAACCCTCAATCAACCAAAAAAATTACTTTTTTTCCGGAAATCTCTAAACCGTAAATCAACAAAAAATAATCAAAAGAAGAAATTTGTATTACGGAAATCAGACAGTGATATTCATCATCAAAAAATAATTCAAGGAAAACCTAAACATGGAAGAAAATAATGTTAATTAGGGAGGAAAAAAAAAGAACAAGTCTTTTAGGGTAATTGTGAAATGAGTTTACGAGGCACTTGGCAGCGAGATAGCGGAAACGGAGATCGCGGAAGACGATTTTAGAGGCATTAAGGAGATGATAAGCACGACGGAAATGGCGACCGAGGAAGAGAGCTTGAGCTTGCATGTAGATATCGGCGGGGTCATTGGTAATAGCGGCGACTTTGTCGGCGAAAAAAATGGCGGATGAATAAAGATGCTTGCTAACGCAGTCTCGAACTACGCCGCGAAGTCTCTCTATTTCTTCTTCTCTCATGTCTCCAATGAAAATGGTGGGTTCTTTTCTTTTTCCCAGGAAATTTTTGAAAGGGTTTTCCCAGAGTCAGAGATGGAGTGGAAAAAAAGAGGGAGGAAATGAGCGGGAGTTTGGATTTTGTTGTTGAAACATTTCCACGTTTTTGTTGGCCCAAATGACGGTTGAGCCCGGTCTATGTGCTGGCTTGGATCAATTAATTATTTTTAGACCAAGCGGATCATATAAATTAATTCAAGGGTAAACTACACTTTTAGTCATCCAACTATTGATAAATTTCTTTTTTGGTCACTGAATTATTAAAAGTACAAAATGGTCACTCAATTATTCTATATTTTTCTTTTCTAGTCACTAGCCTGACGAGAGTATGATGTGGTAGCTTCTAAAATTGGCATAATAGTAACTTTAACCCTCAACATTTATACATTGTGTCAATTTAGTCTTGATTCTAAAAAATTTAACTCTCAATGTTAACACATTGTGTAATTTGGTCCTCTTTTTTTCAATTTTGCTTTTCTTTATAGCCCTTTCACCTAAAAAGTCAAAAAAAAATTATCCACTAAATTTGATTAGAAATATACCAAAAATAGAAACACTCAAAAATCCAATGTAATATTTTTCATATTTTCTAATTCTTTTAAAATTAATCCTCAATCATGAAAAAAAGTAGAACTGCAAAAGAAAGGCCAAATTGCATAATGTGTAAATGTTCAGGGTTAATGTTTTAGAATCAAGTCTAAATTGACACAATGTATAGATGTTAGGGTTAATGTTGTTATTATGTTACTTTTAAAAGTTGCCAAATTATCTTTTTGTTAGTAATTTAATAGCTGGGAACTAAAAAAGAAATTTTTGAATAGCTGGATGACCAAGAAAGAAAAAGGTGAATAGGTTCTAAATTTTTATAATTAGGTTACCAAAAATAATTTACTAACAGTTAAGTGACTACCAGTATAGTTTATCCTTAGTTGTATTAGGTTAACTCCACCAGATGTCCTCAAATTATGACTTAAGTTTTATATTGCTATCTAAATTGTATAATATTTTAATTAAGTCTTCCAAGTATTAATATTGTGCCAATCAAGTCATTTTTTCAACTTAGCCATCAGTTTAGATATGATGTTGCATTCATAATTTGGATCTAACATGAAAAAAACAAAGTGATGCAAATGTACATTCGTGTTTATTTTACATGTTTTAAATATAATTCAAATTAAATCCGAGTTGACATTTAATGCCTAAATTAACATCGATATAATACTAATATTTTAAATTTTTTAAAGAATAATCCAATTGAATTCAAATGAACTCCAATTTAAGTTAGGCTGGAGTTGAAAAATGGAGTCATACGAGTCATTCAGATCAAATACGAGATTATCAAAAAATTCTAACTCAAAAGAAAGTGATTTGCAATACGAGTTTCCAGATATGAATGACATACTGAATATGCTGAATATAAACCAAAATTCTCAGTATAAGATGGAGCTTTACAAAATCTTCAATTCGTCATACATCATAAGTCAATCACATATTTTTAATATAACTTCAACTACCTTTTCAATCATTCATATAGAAAAATGTTCAGACACCTAATGGTTTTTGTACATTGATCAAAACCTGACTGCCTATGACCTTAAGACTTTCTTTCAATTGATATTTGATACCTTTCTCTCTGGATGGAGCACAATGTTTCATTCCCTCATTTGAACTGAAATCACTCATCAGCCGAGCCGAAAATACACTCCAAAGTTTCAAATGATCCAGGTGAAGACCCCCAAAAGTCATACATCCTTGTATAGCAATTGATACTTTGGTATTCGTTCTGGGGGTAGAGGGCAATTAACAATCAACTTGCCTTTCATGGCTCCCCTAAATATTGCCTGCAAGGTCAAAGTCAAAAGATTAGCTAGCTCAAAGCTGATATGTCAATATCAACGTAGAAGTCACAAGGGCATGTATCAGAAATACAGAATTCATTACCAATATTATTACTTTTACAGGAAATGTCTATCCATGAAATCTACCATGAGGGAACAATTGCTTAGCACAAACCACAAAGAAGACAGTTTGACAAAGAGAAGATCATACTTGGAACTACTAACAGGAAAATTCGGCCTAACTTCTCAAGCATACAACCAAGACTTAAGAAGCACGGACACAGACATGGCAATTCCGTATCTTTGAAAAAAAGTTAAGGAACAACATCGCAGAGATATGGCATGGGAGATCTCTTATTATTACTTTTTCTTAATACCAGCATGGCATGGGAGGTCTTTTTCTTCACCTTCTCCAGCCAGCCACCACTGTTTCAACGTCGTCTTTATTTTTTTTTTCTCTTGGCTCTGTTCTGGAAAAAAGTAGTCTTATCACAGTGTCCAACTAAAGAATTAGTGTTTTTTTTGCCATATCCGGCCGAGTCTAGTACATACAAAAGCATGTCCATGTTGGACAAGGACACAACTCTGGGTCACAAGGGCTTCAACCATGTCCCATTCTTCCTAGACCAAGATATATCACTCTTCCAATAGCTATTGTTCATTCCAGCCATTGCCCCGTGAGGGATGAATTACGAGTAGTGTCAACTCCGATTAGCAAATTGGTAAAATAGAAAGTGAAAACAACAATGTTTACATGAATAAACTACGTCACTCACAATGTAATGACTAATGAGATTGATAGATCATGAAATTGTTAAGGCACCAAATACAGCATACCTCTACAACATCTATGAAGTCTTGCTTTTCATGAAATGCTCCCACCCATTTTGTGTGATCCGCGGTCCTGAATCACAATAAAACAACATTAACCCAATTGCAGAAGAACCCTAATACCCAAACTGAAGTCTCTAAATACTTATAATTTATTGCAGAGACAAATTTTTCTTTCTGTTTGAAAACAAGAGAAATCGATACAATTCATAAAACCCCAATTCCAAACATAATTAAAGCCATAAACATAATTCACTAATCATGCTTTGTCGGGTCGGCAACTTAAGAAAAAGCAAATAAGCAGCAAAGTAACAACAGAATTCAATTCATTTAACCGAATTAAATTAAAATTGAAAACGAAGAAATAAGGATAAAAATTAAATACCCAGAATCCATCTTCATATGATGAGCATTGAAGAAGAAAATAGTCGAAGGAATCAAGGTGATATCGAAATACTTGACGTAAACCTGAACATCATCGGAATCAACGTCAACTAAAGCTACCGTGGCGAATTTGGAAACCTCGCGCGCTGTCTTGGCAAGGATGTCGTCTAACTGAAGACAGACGGCGTCGTCGGCACGGCCGAATCGGAGGACGAGGACCTTGTCGATGGTGTCTCGGATGATCGTGTCTACTTCTTTCTTCCTCGTCAATGTCGGTAAGAGGTAACTCATCTTCAGCCCCTTTTCTTTCTTTCAATAAAAGAGAGGTTTTTCTTTATTTAATTTTAGAGGGTAAAAAAAGTTTTTAATTGTTTATCAAGAGTATAACTTGGGTTACAAATTTACAATGTAATGTTCATTTGCAATTTAGAATTTAGAATTTAATTTTTATTTTTATTTTTAAAATTTTAAAATTTAAGTTAAATTATTAATATGATTAAATAGTTTGTTAAGTTTATTGGTGCGATATTTTGAATTAAAAAATAATTATTCAATAAACATGTAACTAAAAAATTTGTAATAAACTTAAATTTAACAGAATAATTTTAGCAGTATAGACAATTGGATCTAAGTTCTGAAATTTAAAAACTAGAGAGCTTGAATTCCTAGAATTAAAAGTATAAGTACTAAATTTTAAATGTGAAAAGAGTACAATGATTTATTGCATATTTATCCTATAATTTTATATTTTACATTTATTTATTTTTCCCTCTATGATTGCAATTAATTTTATTTGTGTTTTTTACTTAAAAATAAAATATTTTTCATTGTTTAACAAATTTTTCTGAAATCATACTTAGAAATTTGTTTTGAATGTAACAAACACAACATAAACTATATCTATTACAAAATGTTATAGAAACATTTTCGTTTGACTACCAAATTTTATTTTATAATAAAATAATATTTTCTTTAGTAAAATTTTAGACATATATTTCAGGTTAAACCAAACTTAAACACATATAAAATTTGCCTAAACCAGGCCGACCAATGAACCTCCTCTACTAATATAGACTTAGCAATGATCAATATCTAATTAAAACTTAATTTGGTTACATATTGTCAAGCTACTAGATACTCAAATGAATAAACTGAGTTACTTTCATTTCAACGTGCTTTGCATGAATACAACTGCATGTATTTAATAAGCTCACCTAACCAACTGTAACAGAAAAGCTTAACTCTCCTAACCGTCACCAACTACTAACTACTAACTATTATTATTCCTAACATGCCCCATGCTTATCAAGTTCTTCCCTGCTTGTAACAACAACACCTAGTCGATCACGAAACTTGGTGAATGCCCCTATCGATAGTGGCTTAATTAGTATGTCAGCAGTTTGTTCTAAACCTGGTATATGCCCTACATGAAGTACCCCATCAGCAACATTTTCTCTAACAAAGAGTAGATCTATTTCAACATGTTTAAATTTTGAGTGCATAACTGGATTCCCCGCAACTGCAACAGCTGTAGAACTGTCGCACCATACCAATGCATTCTATGGAACTAAAACACACAATTCAGCCAGCAAAGCTTGAATCCACATTATCTCAGCCGTGACATAAGCCACACTCCTATACTCCGCTTCTGCTGTAGACCTTGATATAGCTTGTTGCTTCTTCGAGCTCCAGGAAACTGGATTTCCACCAAGAAACACACAAAAGCCTGAGGTTGACCTCCGATCATCTATATCAGACCCCCAACTTGCATCTGAGTACCCTTCAAGTGAGAAGCTTGACGTTCGAGTGAATTGCAGCCCATACTCTAATGTCTCTTGTAGGTATCTTAATATCCTCTTTACTACCTTGACATGCAGATCCAAAGGCTTATGCATAAATTGGAAAACTTTGTTTACTGCATATGCTATGTCTGGTCTGTTGCGGAAGCGACGATAATATTAATAACAATATTATCAGAAATATTTAGATAATTATTATGCCAACAATTATACTAAGAAAATTCCCAGTTAAATTGGAGGGGTCACAATGGTCCCGCTTAAAACCCAACAACTAGACAGAACTCACTTAGATATTTATAGCAATAATAACTAAATAAATATAACCAACATAAAGCTATTAAATAAAAGCAAACAAATAAGAAATAAAATACCAGAGTTTTAACGAGGTTCGGCCAATTTAGCTTACGTCCTCGGACACTACCAAATTAATATTTCCTCTAGAAATATTACAAAGGAGAAGATTTTGGGATCATACAACCAAAGGGGGAGGGGTTCTATATATAACAAACCAAACCCCCTCCCTTTCTATCTTTTCCTAATGTGGGATATTGCCAATATTCAACAAATCTCCACCTTGGCGATATTCCACATCTTCGAACATCTTCTCATAACACTAACTTCAATAGTGTCTTCAAATTTGCAACCAATCGCCTTCTTCCCTTTTGGTAGTTGTGCCAGCTTCCACGTCTTGTTTTTCTCTAGAGATTGCATTTCCTCTTCCATTGCACCTAACCATCTATTATTCTCTAAACTCTGAATGGCTTCGGTGTAAGTGGATGGAATATTATCAACAACTGGAAGTGCATAAGCTACCATGTCAGTGAAACGAGCTGGTTTCTGAATTTCTCGTCTCTGCCTTCTGACTGCAATTGGCTCTGATTGCTGTTGAGGTTCTTGGGTAGAAACCTCTTCCTCATCTGACTCTGCATCTGCCAATGAAGAATCACTAGTGGTACCTTCTGCTGGAATTACCACACTCTGCTCAAACTCCACCTGCTGCGGAGTACACTCCACCTGCTGCGAAGTACTACTCACTCCTTCTGGATTTACCTTATTCAACATGGCAGATTCATGAAAGGTAACATCCCTACTGATTATCGTCTTCTTTGCCTCTAGACACCACAAACGATATCCCTTAACACCAGCATTGAAGCCCATGAATAGAGCCTTCTTTGCTCTTGGATCTAACTTTGATTCTTTCACATGATAATATGCAATAGAACCAAAAATGCGCAAGGTGTCATAATCAGTAGCAGGTTTTCCATACCATTTCTCCAAAGGAGTCTTGCCATTTATAGCAGATGATGGCAAATGATTGATGAGATGTTGAGCGTACATCACAGCCTCAGCCCAAAACTTTCTATCTAATCCAGCATTAGATAACATACATCGAACTTTCTCCACAAGCGTTCGATTCATACGCTCTGCCACCCCATTCTGTTGCGGTGTTCCACCTACGGTGAAGTGCCTTACTATGCCACAATCTTGGCATATCTTCAGGAAAGGATCGCTTTTATATTCTCCACCGTTGTCTGATCGGAGAACCTTAATCTTCCTTCCTGTCTGATTTTCAACTTTAGTTTTCCACTTAAGGAAAACTTCAAGCACCTCATCTTTGTTCTTCATAGGAAACACCCAAACTCGTCTGGAAAAATCATCAATAAAGGTGACAAAATAACGTCTTCCTCCAAGTGATGGAGTCTTGGACGGTCCCCATACATCAGAATGCACATAATCCAGAATACCTTTAGTATTGTGAATCCCAGTGCCAAATTTCACCCTTCGTTGTTTTCCCAGAACACAATGCTCGCAAAATTCAAGTTTGCAAGTCTTTGTACCTTTCAATAATCCTTGCTTGGCTAGAGTTTGCAAGGATTTTTCACCAGCATGGCCCAAACGCATATGCCACAGCTGTGTTGCCTCAGCGTCCTTCTTGGTACTCGAAATTGCTGCTGCTGTTGTCCCGACCACTGTACTACCTTGGTAGTAATACAGATTGTTCTTTCTTATGCCTTTCAACATCACCAATGCTCCTGAAGTTGCTTTAAGAACTCCATCTCGTATTGTCACAACTAGGCCTTTAGATTCTAACGACCCCAAAGAGATGAGATTCTTCTTCAACTTTGGGACATATCGTACATCCCGCAAAATTCTAGTAGATCCATCATGACTCCTCAGTTTAATTGAACCTATCCCGGCTATTTTACACGTGTTATCATTACCCATGTAAACAACCCTTTCATCTAGTTTTTGAAATTCAAAGAACCATTCCCAAATGGGACACATATGATAGGAACAACCAGAATCCATGATCCACTCATCTGCATGTAATGTTGAAGATGTCATACTAAGAGAAAAGTCTGACTCTGCTTCACTATTGCATTCTGCAACATTTGCATCTTGCGGAGTCTTCCCTTTTTTCTTCAATTTTGGACAATCTTTCTTCCAATGTCCTTTTTCTTTGCGAAAGGAACATTCATCTTTGGCAACAACTCGACCTTTGGACTTTCTTCTCTTCCCCTTAGACTGACTTTTCTGACGATCTCTTGTTACCAATGCTTCCACTGCTGCTTCACTTGAACCTTTCAACTTATCCTTTCGGCGTAGTTCATAGCTATACAATGCAGCAGTTACTTCATTGAAAGTTACTTCCGACTTTCCATGAAGTAAAGTAGTTTCAAGGTACTCAAACTCCTCTGGAAGCGATCCCAACAACATTAACGCCAAGTCTTCGTCTTCAAAAGTCACATCCAAATTCAACAAATCAGCCACCAGCTGATTAAAATTGGTAATGTGCTCGTTCATCGTGGTACCAGGAACATAACTGAAACGAAACAGTCTTTTCTTCATATGTAACTTATTTTGACTGTTCTTCTTCAGAAATTTCTCCTCCAATGCTTTCCACAATTTACTTGCAGAAGTCTCTTTACTGAATGTATACTTCTGCTCTCTGGAAAGACATGATCGAATTGTACCACATGCCAATCGGTTGATGGTCTTCCATTCTTTATCATCAACCCCTTCTGGTTTTTCTTCCTCAATGGCAATATCTAGACCCTGTTGAAATAGGGCATCTAGAAGCTCACTTTGCCACATGCCGAAATGACCTGTTCCATCAAAAATTTCCACTACAAACTCGTATTTGCAGTTCCAATCCTCGGCAAAATGTACGAAGTGGAAGTTGTTGATATGGATGGTTTTTCTTCTGTCATTTTTGCCATAGCTTCTACTTAATAGCCACCAAATGCAGAATACCCACAAGCTTTAGGAAATGTTTCTGATGTGTAAGATCAGACTAAGCTGCAAACACAGAGCATACTACAAAACCTTGGCTCGGATACCAATTGTTGCGGAAGCGACGATAATATTAATAACAATATTATCAGAAATATTTAGATAATTATTATGCCAACAATTATACTAAGAAAATTCCCAGTTAAATTGGAGGGGTCACAATGGTCCCGCTTAAAACCCAACAACTAGACAGAACTCACTTAGATATTTATAGCAATAATAACTAAATAAATATAACCAACATAAAGCTATTAAATAAAAGCAAACAAATAAGAAATAAAATACCAGAGTTTTAACGAGGTTCGGCCAATTTAGCTTACGTCCTCGGACACTACCAAATTAATATTTCCTCTAGAAATATTACAAAGGAGAAGATTTTGGGATCATACAACCAAAGGGGGAGGGGTTCTATATATAACAAACCAAACCCCCTCCCTTTCTATCTTTTCCTAATGTGGGATATTGCCAATATTCAACATGGTCGAGTAATGACAACATACTGCAGGGCCCCAACAATACTTCTATAATGACATTCATCCTCAATGGGACTTCCTTCATTGGCCGACAATCTACACGATGAAATCATAGGTATTGGCAAGCTTTTTGACTCATCCATAGAAGCTTTTCGAAGAAGTTCAGTTATTTACTTATTCTGTGTAAGGAAGATTCCTTGAGAAGTGTGCGTCACCTTTATGCCCAAGAAATAGTGTAACCTTCCAAGATCTTTCAATGAGAACTTCACATTTAACTGAGTGACAAATTCATCTATGATCTTACCATCATTTCCGGTGATGATTATATCATCAACATAGACTAGTACATATGCCAACTGGGATCCTGATTGAAAAATGAATAAAGAGCTGTCTGCCTTGGACACTTTAAACTGCATGCTTCCCAAAAATTCTCGCAATTTGTGAAACCAAGCCCTCGGTGCTTGTTTGATTCTATATAGGGCCTTTCGAAGTCAACAAACCAGCTGCTGCCCATTAGAACCTTGTTGCTCAAAACCTAGAGGCTGGACCATATAAATTTCTTCATGCAAATCCCTATTCAAAAAGGCATTATTTATATCTACCTGTCGAAGGGACCAATTTAAAGAAACAGCCAAAGCAAGAACCACTATTACTGTAATGGGCTTAATCATAGGGCTAAACGTCTATTGAAAGTCAACTCCAGCCTCCTGCAAGTAACCCTTAACCACCAGTCGACCTTTGTACCTCGCAACAGTCCCATTAACATGCTTTTTGAGCTTGAAGATCCACTTACAACCAACTGCCCGTCGACCTGCAGGTAGGGGCACAAGATCCCACGTGTGATTTGCCAATAATGCACGATACTCAGCTTCAGCAGCTGCGGCCCAATTAGGACTTTGACGCGCTTCAACTATTGTCATAGGTTCCTGTTCATCCAAGGCTGAAGCAAAAACTCTCGGTTTAAAAATACCACGCTTGGCACATGTCTGCATGGGATGAATGTTTCTATGTTGAGGAATCACTGTACTGCCCTCAAGTTGACCAGACGTGGGAGAAACTTCAGTTATTTGTGGAGGACCAGTAGGAGAAGAAAAATCAGAATTCCCTAGAGAAGATGCTACATGAGACATTCTTCAAGCACCAAGTGACTGAGTATGAGAACTCTCAAAGAGACGGTTATCATTGACTATAAGAAGTATAGTCTGTTGATGCAAACCTTGTGTAGAAGTTACTAAAGGGCAAAAGCCATTTTGAAACGGAAAACTCATATCATCAAACCGAACATGGTGAGAGAGATATACCCGACTGTCTGTAGCTAAGCATCGATACCGCTTAACATTGGGAGCACTCCCAAGAAAAACACACATTTGAGACCGAAACTGGAACTTGTGCTTATTGAAAGGTCTCAAATCAGGGAAGCAAACACAGCCAAATACCCGAAGTAGCTCATAGTTAGGCTTTTGCTTATGAAGAGCCTCATAAGGACTCACATTATGAAGAACTGTTGTAGGTAGTCTGTTTTTCAAAAAAACAGCATGTGCAAACGCAAAATACCAGAACTTCAGAGGAATGCCAGATTGGGCTAGAAGAGACAATCCCATGTCGACAATTTGTCGATGTTTTCTTTCAGCAGTACCATTTTGTTCGGAAGTGTAGGGACAGGTAACCCTATGATGTATTCCCAATCGAGAGAGCTCCCTTGTCAACACACGATACTCTCTCCCCCAGTCAGTTTGTAACATTTTAACTGGACATCCAAACTGAACCTTAATCATCTGATGAAAGTTGAGAAAACATTGAACAACTTCAGATTTGTTCTTAAGAAAATAAACCTACGTGTACCTATTATACATACCAACAAAGGACACGTAGTATCCAAACCCATTTGAAGCTACACTAGCTGGTCCCCATACATCGGATACTACTAATTCAAAAGGAAAAGAATACACAGTCTTGGAAGAAGAAAACGAGAGCTTGTGAGCTTTGCCTAGTTGACATGCTGTACATAAACGAAGCAAATCAGCCTTCACAAAATATACATTATTGGATCTCAGAACACGAGCTAATGTGTTGAAACATGGATGTCCCAGCCTGTTATGCCATAAAGCAGCAGTCGACGAGAGTTGTACACTGTTGACCAAGCATGAATCAACTTTCGAGGGAGAGCATTTGGAGTTGGGAGCAACATTTGAGAATTGAAACTTGTATAAGCCGTTAGACATGTGGCCCTCGAGAAGAATCCTCCCTGTCTGAATGTCCTTCACAAAACACAAATAAGGGTGAAATTCAAAATAAACAGCATTGTCTTTTGTAAACTAACCAACAGATATCAGGTTCTTGCAAACTGTTGGAACATGCAACACGTTCTGAAGATGAAGAAGTCTGGAGCCAGCTAAGACACTAGATGACCCTACATTAGAAATAGGAACAACCTTACCATTCTCCATGAAAACACGACTAGTACCTGTCCAAATTCAGGGGTCCAAGAGTTTTATAAAACGTTCTTGGTGGAAAAAAATGTGAATGAAAGATCCCACTGAATTGAATTGGGTCCATGAATCTAAGAAATAGTGAGAATTCTTGATCTCTCTCAATATCTCTCTCAATTCGAAAATCCAGGATTTGAATTGATGTCCTTTCATTGATTCCTCCTAAATTGCATTGATTTATCCTAAAGATTTCATTTTAATTGGAATTTGGTTATTCACCATGTACGAGGATCTATGGCTGAATGGTTAAAGCGCCCAACTCATAATTGGCGAATTCGTAGGTTCAATTCCTACTAGATGCACGCCAATGGGACCCTCCAATAAGTCTATTGGAATTGGCTCTGTATCAATGAAATCTCATCATCTGTACATAATGAATTTGTGTGGTATATTCATATCATAACATATGAACAGTAAGAACTAGCATTCTTATATAGGGAGCAGCAGTCATCAGATTCGACTTGCCAGGTGTGACATGATTTGTTGCACCCGAATCTGGATACCAAGTTTGATCAGTAGAGATCAATGAAGAGGACGACTGCGAACATGAGCACGAGCCAGAACAAGAGACCATAGATGAGCAAGCTACTGAGGGAGGAGCAAAATCTTGAGTGTGGTGCAGATTAACTGAAGGATTTTGACCAGAAAAGTTCTCATCGAATCGATGGTAACAATTTTGAACAATATGTCCAAATTTACCACATAACTGGCATTGTGGCCTGGATCGAGACCAACCCCTACCAGCTCCTCTAGTCCGCCCACGAAATCCGCCACGATTTGAACCACTATACCCTTGTTTAGAAGTCTGTGAGTAAGTGGACTTCGAACCCCCAGAAGTTCTTTGATACTTATCTACCAAATTCGCTTGCAAAGGAGTTTCCGTCAAAAGAGCTAAGTGGCGAGTTTCACAATCAAGAAGCATATCAGTAAGAAGATCCAAAGATATCGGAGTTGTAGAAGCAAACACACGAACAGACTCATACTCCATAGGAAGTCCTGACAAAATGACATTGATTTGTTCTCTTTCAGTTACTAAACTCCCGACTGCTGTTAGGCTATCACTAAGATTCTTTACCTTAGCAAGATATTCTTTAACAGTAAAATCTGACTTCTTGATCGAGTACAAGGCATGACGTAGACTTGCTACCTTAATACTAGAAGTAGTACCAAACCTTTTCCCGACTGCAGTCCAAACCTCAAAGCTCATCTTTGCTGCTGTGAGATGCACTAGAATCTCATTAGTGACTGTCGAGAAAAGCCAAGATGCTAAGAATTTATCCTGCTTTCTATGAACAAGAAACGCCGGATTATTCACCAGTTGTCCATCCCCTCATACAAGAACTGTTGGAGGAGTCGTAACTGTTCCCAGAACAAAACCTTCAAGTCCATACCGTTCAAGAATTAACAAAAGTTGATGTTTCCATAGCAAGAAATTATGCTCAGCAAGTTTTACTGTATCATGTTTGGCAAAATATTGAACCGTCAACGAACTGCCAGTGCAAAAACTTTGTGAGTGAACAGCTTCTCCAGAACTGACCGAATAACGAGGAGTGTCGGTCCCAGGAATTGCTTCTGTAGCCATGAAAGAAAACAGTAAGAAAAAAAATCACAAAATGGCTCCGATACCATATCAAGATACTAGATACTCAAATGAATAAACCGAGTTACTTTCATTTCAACGTGCTTTGCATGAATACAACTGCATGTATTTAATAAGCTCACCTAACCAACTGTAACAGAAAAGCTTAACTCTCCTAACCGTCACCAATTACTACTAACTGTTATTATTCCTAACACATATATTATATATGCATGAGAGCGGATAGTGACGCATTAGAGTTGAAAGAGTAAATAAAATTAAGCAATATTTAAATAAATACTCTTATTTATATTATTAAAGTATTTATGTTTTATACTATACAACATTTATTATTAAATATTTATAAATTATAATATATATTTATTGCTGAAATATTATGAGAAGGTCTGATTTTCTGTGGTATCGAAAAATATGGTTTATGGATCTCATTGTCATAAGCTGAGTTCGTAAATATTAAACGAAGACAATATAAAAATATATTGAAGTTTGATCTATTAACTTTGCTGAAATAATAGTGTTTGTACAGCCCATTTGCCCGGGCCCAATTAACCCAAACAAAAATAAGAACCCAAAATAATTAAACCAAAACAATCAGCCCAATAACAAGACCCAACC
This sequence comes from Gossypium hirsutum, assembly GCF_007990345.1. NCBI lineage: Eukaryota > Viridiplantae > Streptophyta > Magnoliopsida > Malvales > Malvaceae > Gossypium > Gossypium hirsutum. The sequence goes on along the minus strand of NC_053437.1, from coordinate 5,506,484 downwards.
AAACCCTAGCCCAAAACACCCTAAACCAAATCAGAAAAAGAAAAAAACCAAAAAACCTAGCCTCCATAACCCTAGCCGCCGCCCTAGCCTCTGCCATGCCCACCAACTCCCTGCCACCGCCGCAACCACCACCAACCACTCCCATCAAAGCACCTGCAAGGACACGCAAAACAGAGAAAAGACAACAAATAATATAAAAAATGTATTAGGGCTATATCAAGCCATTCAAACCAATGTAAAAGGGGTTTTTTTTTGAAATCGGTAAAAAAACCGATTAAGAACCTTTGTAATACAAGAACGGTTCAGAAGAAAGAAAAGATTGAAGGTTATTTTCTTTTTTTTGTTTTTTTTCTTGATTATTTTATTTCAAAATATTAAACAAAAAGAAGAAAGGAGGCATCTTTACCTTGTTTTACCGATACCGGAGCGATCAGGGGAACGAAGAGACGATTCGAAAAAAAAGGAAAACTTTTGGTCTCCCCACCGCCGTGCACGGCGGCGCCGGCGCCGGCGACCGGCGGCCGGTACGGTGGTTCTCGGTCGGACCGATGGCCGGATTCTGGGGAGAGTAAGGGAGGAAGAGAGCATTTTTGGGCTTTTTTCTGAAAAGAGGGGGAGAAAATGAAATTTTTTGGAAAATTTTTTGAATATATAGGCGTGTGAAACGACGCCGTTTTGGCCCAGCTCCATAACGCCCAAAACGACGTCGTTTTGCTTTGGATCGGATCGACCCGACCCATTACCAGGAGGATCCGCGTGTTTTCTTTGCGAAGGGGCTAATTGCTCGTTTAGCCCCTCCGTAGTTTTAATTATTTTTAATTTAATCCTTTTTTAATTTTTGCAAATTGGCCCATTAATTTAGTTTGTTTTTCGATTTGGTCCTTCGACCATCTACGCCCTCCTCCCTGGAACGGCGTCGTTTTGACATTGAGGGTTTAATTACCCTTTCAGTCCCTTTTTTTACGCGCGCTTGCAATTAGGTCCCTCCGCCTTTTTTATTTTTAAATTGGCCCAGAAACTTTGTTTTATTTCGATTTAAGTCCCTTTTAATCATGTTTTTTCCTTTTTGCTCATTTATTTATTTATTATTATTATATTATTATTATTTATATATATGTGCTTATATACTATAATATATATGTCTAAAATTATTACGAATCTATATATTTATAAACTTTAATATATATCTAATAATAATATTATATTATATATATTCAATATTTTTTTATATCTATCCTGCTTTTTATTTATTTAATATCTATATATTTGTATACATATACTACATAATATTTATACCTACGCATATACAATATAATACACGTGCATACGAATATTTTATTTTTATTTTATGAGCATTTCTATTTCCTTATTTATGTATATACATGTATTTTATAATTATATATACTTCTTTTTTGTATTTAACTTTATGTTTTTACCCCGTATAATTTGTTTCTAACATACATACATATATATATCACCATTTTATTCATTATTATAATTATCATTTCATGTTGATTTATTTATTTATCTACATGTTCGTTATTATTTGCTTAAATGTCTTTATTCTTGTTTGTTTATTTTTTATTTTTGTTGACTTTTTATTATTTACCATGCATAAAAATGTAATTTGCTTTCACTATGATTTTGTGTTTTATCTTACTTGATGTAACAATTTTTTTAAATGGCATTTCGTGTTTGGATTCGAGAAAATCGTGCCCTAACTTACTGGGTTTCGATTTTCTCGATGAATCTAAATACACGAATCTTTTCAAAATCAAGTTTTAAATGATCTCGAAATTTAAAAAAGGGGTCGCATCCTAACTTACTGGTTATGATCTCATTTTTAAATTCGAGATGGCTAAAATTTCTTAAATAAACTTTTTCATTCGCGTATCGAGAATTTGAGATATTGTATTCTAACTTACTGAATATGATTCTTTTTCTCGAATAACGTGAAATATCCTCCTTTTCTTGAAAATTTTTAACATTTTAATAAAATGATCGTATTTTTAAAATTCTTTTAAATTCTCAATTTTCGACATTAAGACATTAAGTAATCAACTAGGTACCAATTTTGGGCGTATCGAGGGTGCTAATCCTTCCTCGTGCGTAACCGACTCCCGAACCCATTTTCTAAATTTCGTGGACCAAAACCGTTGTTTTAATAAAATCAAACCGTTTATTAAAAACAACCATTTTTCGAGGTAATCCAATCACACCTCATAAAAAAGGATTGGTGGCGACTCCCATTTTTGTTTTCATTTTCCAAAACCCAAGTCGACCCGTTTTTCATCAAAAAAATGGTGTCAACAGCTTGGCGACTCCACTGGGGACACCGATAAGAGGGTCAAGCCACGTGGTGATTACTTTTTGTCTTTTGTCAAAAATTGAAAATTCGGTTTAAAATTACGATCCTTTCATTGCATTTTATCTGTCTTTATCATAATCATCATCATTGGGGTTTATAATTGCTCTGTTTGTTTAAATTTTGGTATCTTTCTGCATTGCATTGCATAATCGTTGGTCACACCTTTTTAAGTGGGAGTGAGAAGCTACGCCTTCGTGAGGTTTTCACCTCCGCATGGGATAGTGAATCGCTTTCGGGATATATCCGTACCTATGTCTTCGTGAGATTTTCATCTCCGCATGGCCATAGGGAAATGTATCCCCTTGAATCGAACTCGGTCCGTATGAGCCTATAATGGGTGAGGATCGAGGAATCTGCTGGTTCAGGTACCCTACTTTAGAACCAAACCACATGTAATGAGCCATAGGAACTGACCTAGGTAGAGCTACTCCAATTTTTAGTGCTTACCTAAATGAATGTTGTATTTATTGTCGCTTATTTTAAATCTTATTCTGTGTTTAATGCTAATTTACTTTGTTTGTGATTGCATGGCATCTTCATTCTAAAAGAGGTGTCGATTTACGTTCAGTTTCTTGGTAGAAAGCTTATCATGGAAAAGGGGTTTGTTGATAAAGTAGAGGATAATGCGGCTGTGCGAATATGGGCTGAAACGACACAACGAGAGAAAGGCGATAGTCTTACCGAAGGGTACGTGTCAGAATTGTGGGATTTTACCCGTATCAGTGTAATCCAGAATGACCTTCGAGAAATGAAAGAAGTCTGGGATCAATGAGATGTCGAGGCCAAGCAGCTGTTCTATTGTAACTACGGTGACCTACCTTATCTGCTTAGTGTCAAAGTGGACAAGTATTTATTCCGAACCCTTGCTCAGTTTTGGAATCCTGCCTACAGTTGTTTCACTTTTGGGAAAGTAGATTTGACGCCTACTGTGGAGGAGTATACGACCTTGCTTCGGTGCCCAAAGATTCAAGTCGACAAGGCTTATTCCAAAGCTGCTTGTGTCCCTCCGTTGTTAAAGAAATTAATGAACATCACTGGGATGAGCGAGCAGTGGGTCGCTGCCCGGATCCAACAGAAGGGCGACAGTAAATGTGTTCATTGGAAAAGTTTGCGAGATTTGGTGCTTGTACATCCTGACTTAAAGAAAAGGGTCGATGTCTTCGCTTTAGGTATCTATGGACTAGTGGTTTTCCCCAAAGCTTTAGGACACATAGACGAGGCTGTATCTGATTTGTTTGATCGGCTTAGTAAAGGGGTTACACCGGTTCTGGCAATACTCGCTGAAACTTTTAGATCCTTGAATGCGTGTCGAAAAGCAGGGGATGGAAGGTTTATTGGATGCGCGCAGCTCTTATTGGCATGGTTCCATAGTCACTTCTGGAAAGTCGAAAATGTCTCTTATCGGGTATTCTCTGATAGCTACTCCCCTCTAGGAGAATTGGTGGCCACGCCAAGACGGGATGATATTTCAGAAGAAAAATGGATAGAGATACTCCAGAATCTCCGGGATGAAGATATTGAATGGAGGGCTCCTTGGTTAATTCCTGATGAGATATTGTACCGATGTGGAGATTTTGAATGGGTTCCGCTGCTCGGGATATGGGGAGCTATCGGATATGCTCCTCTACTCGTATCAAGACAGTATAGATCACGACAATTCATACCAGCAACGCAGGGGTTGGCCTATTGTGATTTTTCCTATAGGGAGGACAATTACAAGAAGAAGGTTCGAGAAATATCTAGTGCCTGGAACCAGACTCGTCGAGTGAAGATCTTAGCCGTGGGTCCGACAATTACCCCCGAGTATAGTCAGTGGCGTGATCAAAGGATCAACGACAACATCCCGGCGTCAAATTCAGAAACTGCTCGATCTTTAGAGGAACACTTACAAGTTTTGCCTTCTGAGATAGAAATCATCAAACAAGAATTTGAAAAAAGGAGTTTAGAATTGGGGAAGAAGATAGAACAACTAGAGGAAGAAAAAATGCAGTTAGGACTGGATGTGGACATTCAAAGATTAGAGGCCGATAAATTGAGAAAAGGAAAGAACAAAGCAGAAGAAGATTTGGACAGCCTGAAGACAGATTACAAGAAGTTGCGTAGGTCGGTAAGAGCTGCTGGCTTGGGTAAAACGCCAGAGCAATGGCGACAAGAAATTCAGGAGGAAAAGACGAAAGCTAATCAATGGGAAAAGAAATTTCAGGATACTCGGGCTCGAGAAGTCGCCTTGGGAAAGAGTCTACTAGTTTGCCAAGACGAGAAGACGGAGTTGAAGGTCCGGATAACTGAACTAGAAAGATCGCTTCACCAGTACTGTAATCGTAATGCTACGGTTGAATTAAGGGCGAGCTTAGACAAAATTGAAGAATTAAAAAGACAAATAGGAGGGCTAGAGAATGCATTGCAAAATAGTGAAATCCGGATAGAGCTTCTGGAAGAAAATAATGAGCAGTGGCAAAGACAATTCCGTCGGTCTCAAGAGCAGATTAGAGAAAGAGATTATATTATGGGAGAGGCGGTGACTCAAGTGCGCGAAGTAGCCGATCATCTGCAAACTCTAGCGGTTCAGGCTGATCTATTAAGTTTGAAGTATGAGTCAGAGTCGGACAGGGGCCGAGAATTAGCTTGGCTTCTTAGAAAGGTTAAGGCTTTGAGGGTAAGGGCAAAGCCATATATGTAGTCTATTTTATGTAAAGAAACTCTTTATTTAGTAAAGTTTTCTAATGAAGTTGAATTAGAACCAGTGCCTCTTTTTCTTTGTATTCTTTTCATGCATTGCATCACATCATATGCATTAATGACCATTAAAAACCTAATCGAATAAAATCATTTCAGTTAACCTGGAAAACCAACAAAGTTACGGCACCCGAGCCAAGGTAAAAATTATGGACCAAAGGTTGGAGAAGCTAGAGCGACTTCAAAGAGAAATGCAAGACCAGCTGCAGGCGCAAATGAAAGAGCAAATAGAAAAGATTCAGCGTGACATGGTGCAAAAGATGGAGGAGTCCCAAAATGATCTGGTGGCTAAGATGACGCAATTATTGAAGGGAGTAGATAAGGGTAAAGGTCCTGTGATTGTTAGTGAAGAAGAAAACAATGGTGAACCACTTTATCCTCCAGGTTTCACGCCTCCGCATGCGCAAGTACAGACTGAGCTGCATCCGCGGAGACCCTCTGTGTCGGTTAGGCCCCAGCAGTTCCAAGGCGATGCTTCAATCCCAATGAATTTTCAACCCGGAGCGGGCTTTAATCCCGGTGATAGCCCTAATAATATTGCTGTCCCAGATCTTGACGAGATGGTTGAAAAGGACAAGGCGAAGGAGGAATTTCCAAAACAATTTGTGGAGAAAAGGAAATGGATAGAAGAGAAGTTTAGGGCAATAGAAAGCATCGAAAGCTATGGAATAGATGCAAAGGATCTGAGCTTGGTTCCGGACTTGGTGCTCCCTTACAAATTTAAGATGCCGGAATTCGAGAAATACAACGGGACTAGTTGCCCAGGATCCCATATTACTATGTTTTGTAGAAGAATGACGGGGCATATTAATAATGATCAATTATTAATACATTGCTTTCAGGAAAGTCTTACGGGAGCGGCGTCAAAGTGGTACAATCAGCTGAGCCGAGCTAAAATTGCTACTTGGAGGGATTTAGCACAGGCTTTCCTGAGACAATACAATCATGTCTCAGAAATGATGCCTGACAGGATAACTCTGCAAAATTTAGAGAAGAAATCGAACGAAAGCTTCAGACAATATGCGCAGAGGTGGCGAGAGGTGGCGGTTCAGGTGCAACCACCACTTTTGGAAAAAGAGATGACGACGCTTTTTATTAATACTTTGAAAGCCCCGTTCATCACTCATATGTTGGGAAGCGCTTCAAAAAATTTCTCGGATATAATCATGAATGGTGAAATGATTGAGCATACCATTAAAAGTGGAAAAATAGATGGAGGAGAAAATAATAGGAGGGCACCCTCGAGGAAAAGAGAAAATGAAGTGAATAATGTGAATGCTTATGGTAGGTCAATTACCGTGAATCAACCAAAGAAAGTGGTTACTAATCAACAGGGATCATCAAGACAAGAGTCGGGAGCTAGGCAAACTACTGAAAAGCCCCAATTCACGCCAATCCTGATGTCATACAAGGAGTTATATCAGACTTTATTCGATGCACATGTTGTTGCTCCTCGTTACTTGAGTCCTCTACAACCCCCGTATCCAAAATGGTATGATACGAACGCGCAATGTGATTATCATGCGGGAATTTCTGGGCACTCGATAGAAAATTGTACTGCCTTCAAGAAGGTAGTAGAAGGACTTATCAATTTAGGTGTTATCAAACTTGACGACTCACCTAACGCAAAGAATCCGTTACCTAATCACGCAGATAAGGGGGTGAATATGGTTAGCGAAGGTACGGGAGAAAAAGTCAAGACTGACATTGCTGAAGTAAAAACTACATTGAAACGGGTCTGGAAAGAAATGGCAAAAAGAAGGTTGGTTATTTCAGATTCTGAGGAAGGGCATGAGATGGGAAATTATTGTGAATTTCACCATAAAACAGGGCATGAAATCCAAGAATATGAAGGATTCAAGGCTTTGGTTCAAAGCATGATGGATAACAAGGAGATGAGGTTTTACGAAGATGCGAAAGAAATGAGGAGCATATGCGCGACAGAGTTGGGAACAAAGGCTCCAAAAATAAATCATCCTGTGGTCATTATCTCACGCCCTAAGGGTAATGAGGTTAGAGCTCAGGTAACACCGAAAATTGTAATCCAGAAACCATCAAATTTCTCTTATAGGGATAACAAAATGGTACCGTGGAATTACGGGTGTAATGTGACCATTTTGGGAAAAGAAGCAGAAAGAAATCAGGAAATAGGTTCTTACACGCGCAATGGAAAAAGATATGACGCTCAAGCAGAGTCGTCCAGGGAAGAGAATTGGAAGAAAGAACAGAGGAAGGGGAAAGCAGTAGAAGTTGAGCCATTGGTAAATGAACCAATAAAAGAAGAGGAGGCAAAGGAGTTTTTGAAGTTTTTGAAACACAGTGAATACAGTGTTGTAGAGCAACTGCACAAACAGCCAGCCCGCATTTCTGTATTAGCTTTACTCTTAAACTCAGAAGTACATCGGAATGCACTTTTAAAGGTGCTAAACGAAACATATGTGGTTGACGATATTTCGGTAAACAAGCTGGATCGGCTGATCAACAATATTGGTGCTGACAATTTTATCTTCTTCAATGATGATGAAATACCATCCGGAGGAAGAGGTTCTACTAAAGCCCTGCATGTTACTGTCCGATGCAAAGGGTACACACTCCCGGGGGCCTTGATTGATAATGGATCTACACTAAATGTATTGCCTTTGTCCACTCTTAGTCGATTGCCAATAGACAGTTCGCACATGAAAGCATGCCAGAGCATAGTAAGGGCATTTGATGGAACAAAAAAGGAGGTTATGGGGAGAATTGAGGTACCATTAAGGATTGGCCCAGTCACTTATGAGGTGGATTTTTGGTAATGGATATTAAACCCTCCTACAACTGTCTATTGGGGAGACCGTGGATACACTCAGCAGGGGCAGTACCTTCATCATTACATCAGAAGGTGAAGTTGGTATCGGAGGATCGGTTGGTAACAATAGATGCAGAGGAGGATATTATCGCAATGATGACTAGCGATGCACCTTATGTGGACATCAACGATGAGGCACTAGAATGTTCTTTTCGGTCGTTAGAATTTGTGAACGCGATGTTTATTGTGGAGGGAAATAGAATTCCAGTACCGAAAATATCCAGAACCACTGAGATGGGATTGCGATTGATGGTAGGAAGAGGAGTCTTACCCGGGAAAGGATTGGGAAAATATCTTCAGGGAAGGATTGAGGCACCAATGCCGAAGGAAAAGTTTGATAGATTTGGTTTAGGGTACAAGCCAGACATGAAGCAGAAGAAGAAAGAAGTAGAGAAGAGACAAGAGAGAAGAATGGCGCGTTTGAATGGACATGAAGCTAAGTGTGAGCCTTTAACCTTTCCCCACATATCTACATCTTTTGTGTCGGGAGGATTTATTCATTCTGAATGTGGAGTGTCCGGTAGCGGCATGGAAGGAATGTTGGAAAATGTTTATACCAACGCCATAGAAGCAACGGAAAGGAGGGCTTGTTGGAGATCTGCCCTTATGAGCCTGGAAGCGAGCTAAACAATTGGACTGCTGAAGAAATCCCTGTAGTCTTTAGGGCTTATTCAGAGTAATGCTCAAACATTCCTGTTGTTTGTTGGCCTAGAAACGATATGAAATCTTTTGTGAAATAGGCATTGGGCCTAAATATCATTATTTTAATGAAATACGTGTCTACGTTCATCTCGATCAGTCACTTTTTTTTTCTTTTATATTTTTCATTTGGTTGATTGTCTTACAAATAATTCTTTCATTTGTAATTCTTTTGCACAAACATATTCATAAATTTATATTCTTGGTATATTCTTTGATATGCCCTCATAGGTCTTCAGATATCAATGACATGAGTGACGCTGCCTCAAACACGGAGCCTATTTTTGAGCAAGAAGTGTGTTCAGAGGGATCCCACGACTTTGAAAATGACGAAGATTATGATGCATCTCCGGACTTGTTAAGAATGATGGAACAAGAGGATAAGCATATCCTACCTCATAGGGAATCGTTAGAAATAGTGAGCCTAGAGGATGGAAAGGAGGTGAAAATTGGAACTGAAATCACCGCAAAGACAAGGCAAGACCTCATTAATTTGCTCCGAGAGTTCAAAGATGTTTTCGCGTGGTCGTACCAAGATATGCCTGGGCTAAGTACTAACATTGTGGTGCATCGTCTGCCCATAAAGGAGGATTGTAAACCCGTTCAACAGAAGCTCAGAGAATGAGACCTGACATTGTGTTGAAAATAAGAGAAGAAGTCAAAAGACAATTCGACGCTGGATTCTTACAAGAGGTCAAGTATTCGGATTGGGTAGCCAACATCGTCCCTGTTCCCAAAAAAGATGGAAAGGTACGAATGTGTGTGGATTATAGGGATTTGAACAAGGCTAGTCCAAAGGACAACTTTCCACTGCCTCACATTGATACTTTGGTAGATAACACGGCGGGCTATTCATTGTTTTCTTTCATGGATGGTTTCTCTGGATACAATCAAATAAAGATGCATCCTGGAGACATGAGGAAAACCACATTCATTACCTTATGGGGAACATTCTGTTACAAGGTAATGCCCTTCGGATTGAAGAATGCGGGGGCAACATATCAAAGAGCTATGGTGACTTTGTTTCACGACATGATGCACAAGGAGATCGAAGTTTATGTTGACGATATGATCGCGAAGTCTAGAACGGAAGAAGAGCATGTTCAGGTCTTGAAAAGGTTATTTTTGAGATTAAAGAAATTTCAGCTCAAGCTTAACCCGGCCAAATGCACGTTTGGAGCCAGATCAGGGAAGTTATTAGGCTTCATAGTTAGCAAAAAGGGGATCGAGGTTGACCCAGACAAAGTAAAGGCAATACGAGATTTACCTCCCCCGCGCACTCAGAAGGAGGTTTGAGGTTTCCTAGGGAGGCTGAATTACATTGCTCGGTTCATCTCACAACTGACAGAGAAATGTGATCCAGTATTCCGGCTCTTAAAGAAACATAATCCGGGTGAATGGGATGAAGAGTGTCAGAGGGCTTTCGATAAGATAAAGCAGTACTTGGCTAATACCCAGTCTTATCACCTCCAAGTCCAGATAGGCCATTGATATTGTATCTAACAGTGTTGGAGAATTCCATGGGATGCGTATTGGGCCAACATGATGAGACGGGAAAGAAAGAAAGGGCAATATACTATCTCAGTAAGAAATTTACCGATTGCGAAATGAGGTACTCATCAATTGAGAAGTTGTGTTGTGCTCTAATCTGGGCAACCCGAAGACTGAGGCAGTATATGTTGTATCACACGACTTGGCTGATTTCAAAGTTAGATCCTTTAAAATATATGATGGAATCGACTGCTTTGAACGGGAGAATGGCTAGATGGCAGATCTTGCTCTCAGAATTTGATATAGTATATGTCAGTCAGAAGGCCATAAAGGGAAGTGCAATAGCCGATTTCCTAGCTAGTAGAGCCTTAGAGGACTATGAATCTTTGAATTTCGATTTTCCAAACGAGGACTTGATGTATATGGCGAATACTGAAGAAAATCCTCAAATGGATCACGTATGGAAGTTAAATTTTGATGGAGCTTCAAATGCTGGTAATGGAGTTGGGGCAGTTTTGGTATCCCCAAGTGGAGATCATTATCCTGTTGCTAGCAAGTTGGACTTCGATTGTACAAATAACATGGCAGAATATGAAGCATGTATTATGGGCATTCGTGCAGCCATTGAACGGAACATCAAAGTACTGAGAGTATACGGGGATTCAGCGTTGGTGATATACCAACTCAAAGGGGAGTGGGAGACTAGAGATCCTAAGCTAATCGATTATAGAAAACTAGTTCTTGAATTGGTTGAAGAGTTTGATGATATCACCTTCTATTACCTCCCACGGAGGAAAACCAAATGGCTGATGCATTAGCTACTCTAGCTTCGATGATTCAGGTGAATAGACTTGAGGCAATGAGGCCTGTTCAGATGAGTATCTCTGAGACCCCGGCTAATTGCTGCAATATTGAGGAGGAGGGAAAAGATGATTGTCCTTGGTATCGGAGTATCCTACAATATGTGAAGAATCGGGAATACCCTGATCAAGCGACAGAGAATGACAAAAGAACTCTGAGAAAGATAACCATTGAATATGTCTTAGATGGAGAAGTGTTATATAAAAGAAGGAAGGATCAAGTACTGTTAAGATGTGTGGATGCTGTGGAAGCCAAGAAAATTTTGGAAGAAGTCCATGAGGGTATTTGTGGTACGCACGCCAGTGGTTTCACGATGGCCAGACAGACATGAGATTTGGGTACTATTGGCCCATCATGGAAGGAGATTGTATTGATCATGCCAGGAAGTGCCACAAATGCAAATTTACGGAGACAAAATACACGCGCCTCCTTCACCTCTTCACGTCATGACCTCTCCTTGGCCGTTTTCCATGTGGGGTATGGATGTTATTGGGCCAATATCACCAAAGGCTTCTAATGGGCATCGCTTCATCTTCGTAGTAATTGATTACTTTACCAAGTGGGTGGAGGCTGCTTCATATGCAAATGTCACGAAAGCAGTAATCAGCAAATTCTTGAAGAAGGAGATCATTTGTCGATATGGAATGCCTGAGAGGATCATATCCGACAATGCGATGAACTTGAATAATAGCACAATAGCTGAAGTTTGTAGCAAATTTAAAATAAGCATCATAACTCATCGCCGTATCGTCCCAAAATGAATGGTGCAGTGGAGGCGGCCAATAAAAACATTAAAAGGATTGTGGGGAAAATGACTGAAACCTACAAGGATTGGCATGAGAAATTATCATTTGCTCTCCTTGCCTATCGAACATCTGTTAGAACTTCTACTAGGGCAACGCCTTTTTCTCTGGTTTATGGAATGGAGGCATTATTACCCATTGAAGTTGAAATCCCTTCTCTACGGGTGTTATCTGAGCTACAGTTGGATAAAGCCGATTGGATCCAATCTCGGTACGATCAGTTGAACCTAATAGAGGAAAAGAGGCTAAGAGCTATTCACCATGGGCAAATGTACCAGAAACGAATGATGCGAGCTTATAATAAAAAGGTTCGCCCCGAGAATTTCGAGAAGGGGACTTGGTACTAAAAAAGATTCTTCCTATACAAAAAGATTTTAGAGGAAATGGATGCCAAATTGGGAAGGCTCTTATGTTGTAAAGAAGGCCTTTTCTGGTGGAGCTTTGATCCTATGCGAGATAGATGGCAAAAGTTTACCAAATCCTGTAAACGCAGACTCCGTCAAGAAATACTTCACTTGAAAGAAAACGGAACCAAAGTGAAAACCCGTGAAGGCGCTTTGCTTCCTAAAAAAAAAAACTTTGGAGAGGCTAAGGTGAAAACCGTAAAGGGCACTTTGAGACCAAAGAGGGCTTGAGTCGAAAACCCGGAAAAGGCGACTCAAGTATTGGGCAGGATTGGAACATCAGGATTTGAGCGGATCAAATTTTGATCGGGGCATATCATGATCTTGCTTTACTGAACCAATAAGAAAGGATATGCAACATCTTGGAACATTGACAGAGTATTGCAGATCTCTTGAACACATGTCAAACTCAGAAGGGTCTTCAGAAATTTGTACATAGAAACTCAAGCTGCGATAACTGGGGCACCTAGTTCTTATGTGTATTCTTAAAAATGCATTCTTTTATTTTCTTTCTTTCTTCCTTTCCTTTTGTGAAAACGCACATTCTCAATCCACTTCTTTGTTACCTTTCTTTCGCCATCTTTGATGTTTTATTTGAGTTATGATCAGAACTAGCTTTATTCTTATCCATTGTTATGATCTTTTTGCAAACATGTTACATAGGAATATGATTAACGAACTAATAAAACTTTCAGGAAAAAGTTTTGCACATTACTCTGGAAAATTTCTAAATAATATAGGGACCTGAAACATGACTATTGTTTAGAAAATACCAAGTTTAAAGGGTGAAATAGCTAAGAAGGAAGAGTCTAAGTTAAAGACTATCCTTTCAGATTTTGTTTTCTAAACATTGATTGAACAAAATGACAAGCTGTCGTGTTAATTACAAAGCTTAAATGAACAAGCAAGCAATGATCATCAGGCAATAGGAAGGTTACCTCGGAGAAGAGAGCCTTCACTTGCGCATAAGACTTTGGTACGACACCTTGAGAATGGTGTAGGAAACCAGAACGGTTCAGATCCTATATCCCCGAATTGTGATAAAGAGGAAGAGGAAAAGCCACATATTTCTACCCTTAGATTACTGTGAGAGAATGATGGTACAAATTTTGGCGTCCCAGTGGATATAACTTGAGGTTTACAATGGGGACAGTCTGGCTAAATGTTTCTTCAGAAAAATCAGTCAAGCGAGAAGGCTTGTAGCACATCAGTCACAAAACTTGATAAACTTCGAGTAGTGATAACCTAAGCGAGATATTCTCGGAAAAATAAAATTCTGCATTCATGCAAACACCATTCACATATGTCTAGTTAGGAGCATTTGTTTCATTTGATCATGTCATCCTAATCGTAGCATAATTAGGTTTATTATACAGGTCTTATCTCCCTGAGATTACAGTGGAACAGACCAAAGAATTTCAGATCTTATCTCCCTGAGGTTACAGTGGAGCAGATTGAAGCCAGAGATCTTATCTCCCTGAGATACAGCGGAGCAGATCAAAGATAGTAATCCTATCTCCTTGAGATTACAATGGAGCGGATTAAAGGATCTTATCTCTCTGAAGTTACAGTAGAGAAGATCACATCAGGTCTTATTTCCCTGAGGTTACAGTGGAGTAGACCGGAGAATTTCAGATCTTATCTCCCTGAGGTTACAGTGGAGCAGATGAAGCCAGAGATCTTATCTCCTGAGATTACAGCGGAGCAGATCGAAGACACTATCCTATCTCCCTGAAGTTACAGTGGAGCGGATTAAAATAAAGGATCTTATCTCTCTGAGGTTACAGCAGAGTAGATCGCATCAAGTCTTATTTCCCTGAAGATGCAGTGGAAAGACTGAAAACAACAAGTCATGTCTCCCTAAAGTTGTAGCGGAGCGGACAGTAGATAGCAATTCTTATCATGTCTAATCTTATTCCCCTAAAGTTGTAGTGGAATAGATGGAAGCGAAGTCACAAACCTTGTCTCTCTGAAGTTGCAGTAGAGCAGGTTGAAGTCACGAATTTATCCCCCTAAAGTTGCAGTGGCCAAGTTGAGATAGAGTCCGATCCCTGAAGTTGCAGTGGAGTGGTCAAAATGATGGATCTTATCTCTCTGAAGTTACAGAAGAGCGGATCGCGTCAGACATTATGAACTTAACCTACTTCCTGAGTTGTAGTGAGCGATTAGCTCCAACAACGTACATGGATAGCTTAAACCACAAATCTACCCTAGTTCTGTGAAGAAATTAAGCAAAGTCAGATCTCTGAAGTGCAGGGGTGAGAGCACAGACAAGTGGATTGGAATGAAGCTACTGAGGAGAGAAGCACCAGAAAGTTAAGAATGGCGAGGCCAGGCAAAATGGGCCTTTCTTAGTCTTTGCTTTGTTCTCGTTATACGAAACGAGTAAAGAGGCAGCTGTACAGCCCATTGCCCGGGCCCAATTAACATAAGAACCCAAAAAATTAAACCAAACCAAAACAGCCCAATAAAACCCAACCAAACCCTAGCCCAAAACACCCAAACCAAATAAAAAAGAAAAAAACCAAAAAACCTAGCCCCATAACCTAGCCGCCGCCTAGCCCTGCCATGCCCACCAACTCCCTACCCACCGGCAAACCACACCACCACTCCCATCAAGCACCTGCAAGGACACGCAAAAAGAAAGAAACAAAAAAATAAAAAATATAGGTATACAAGCCATTCAAACATGTAAAAGGGTTTTTTTGAAATCGGTAAAAAACCGATTAAGACCTTGTAATCCAAGCTCAGAGAAAGAAAAGATGAAGTTATTTCTTTTTTTTGTTTTTTTTGATTATTTATTTCAAAATATTAAACAAAAAAGAAAGGAGGCATTTTACCTTGTTCTTAAAACCGATACAA